>NC_089795.1:36175267-36475267 GCF_040412425.1 Macrobrachium rosenbergii
GTTTCCACGATGAGATATCCTTTTTAGTGAAATATTTCAATAATAATTGTTTTCCATCATGACTTTTTCAGATCCCTAAATAAACTGCTACTACAGAAAATGACTCGGCAACACCTGAATCGACTGTGCCGAAACTAAAGATGTATGCAAGTTTCCCTTTCGTGCATGATGATACTTTTAGGAGAAAATGCACAGCCATTATTCAAAAAGAGTTTTCCAGCTTTAAACCTGAAAATCATCCCGAAAAATCCCTTTACAATAGGGTCTCTGTTCAGAGTCAAAGACCGGCTCAGTCCTCTGTTTTCGTCAGCGTTGTTTACAAGTACACTTGCCCGGGATGTGATCACGGGATATACATATGTGGGATGCACGAGGAGGCTGTTGAAGGTCCGCAGATTCCAGGGCATAAGTCATAGAACAGGTAGCAGTTATCTAATCCTGAGCAATCAAATATACAAATCATTCAAAATTATGTAAAACTTATATTGACAGCAAGGATTTTTCCATCCTAGGCCGAGTGCAGAACAACAACGACTTAACCATCCTAGAATCCATAATTATCAGGAAGACTGTGCCGTCGTTAAATACTCAATCGTCCTCAGTGAAATTGTTTATAGCCTAGTTTGGGCAACTGGTTTTCCTCCCTCTGTTTGTACTTATTTATGTTAGTCTTGTTCTTTCTTTCATATAGGTAGGTTGTTTTAAGATTTTAGTGAACTCCTTTTACTCATTATTGACTTGTCTTGGAATGAGGTGTTTTGTTTTAAATATTTTACTACATAAAGAGCTGTTGCCATTGCATTAATTTGTTATTGATGTTCGCAAATTATATTATATTTTATAGCCTTGAAAATGCGACTTGGAATTCGTCATGAACGTCGGCATTGAAAATAAACTGTAGATGATGAGGATGCCTTTCCTACTGCTTCCTTCGTGATGTATATATATATATATATATATATATATATATATATATATATATATATATATATATATATATATATATATATTACTAAAAGGACCTCATTCAAACTGCATGGTATCTATAGATACCATCCAGTTTGAAATGTGAGGTCCTTATAATTTAGTTAATGCACAGAACAATTGTGTATGTGATAAAGTTAATATATACGTATGTATACATATATGTGTGTGTTAGTGTGTGTATTAACAGATAGTTAGACACAGAGATAGATGCATAGATAGAAAGATATATATATATATATATATATATATATATATAAAGATATATATATATATATATATATATATATATATATATATATATATATATATATATATACATATATATATATATAAATACATATATATATATATATATATATATATATATATATATATATATATACATATATATATATATACATATATGCATATATATAAGAGCAGTACGGATAGGAAGAACAGTCAGCTCATCATTGATATATTTATTAATAGGTGCGCTTCAGGATCACCCATATCCCATCTTTTCTGGCTAAAAGATACAAAACACTAATTAAAACTGACAACAGAGCTTACAAAATTAAAATGCTTTAAAAGATTGAAAAATGACAATGACAAAACAAGAAATAGATTACCTTCAGTAGTAAAGTCCAGAGGATGAAAACTGAATAAGAGTAAACAAGGTTAGCAAGTAAACAAGAAAGGCGGGGGGGGGGGGTTACTATAGTACGACCGTTTTAGGAAGAGACTTTGCCCCTCTTAAACTGACCATTAACCTTCTGACTTCAAGCTCTCATTGTTTGCGCCTGTTATCAAGCACGTGTACTATAATAGAAAGTTCTGAATGAAGTTTTGTTGTCCCACTTAAATTTTAGATAAAAAAAAATTCAATATATGAAAATGATAGATGCAAGAAATTTGAAACCTAGATGTGTTTTTCATTTTCAGTTTTGTTTATTTGGATGCTGTACTGAGCAATGTTCTTGAGATTACGTCATCTACTATAGTTTTTATTACTGTTCCTTTGCTGTTATCAAAAGTCATATAATTGTGATATAGTTTGGAGCTTTTGAATTGTTTTCTTTCGTGTATGCCGTGATCAAATGATTTCACCTCCTTGCTGTATCAAGGTTGAATTTTCACTGTGCACCTATAAAATAGCTCATAATAAATATTCTTTAAATATTGTTACACCCATATATATATATATATATATATATATATATATATATATATTATATATATATATATATATATAATATTTAAAGAATGTTTATTATGAGCTATTTTATAGCTGTACAGTGAAAATTCAACCTTGATACAGCAAGGGGAGGTAAAGACGGATTACGGCATGCAATGAAAGAAAGCAATTCAAAAAAACTATATCAAATTATATATATATATATATATATATATATATATATATATATATATATATATATATATATATTATATATCTCTCTCTCTTTATATACAGTATTAGATTTACCTGTTCTTTTAAAGCACTGTCATATGATACTCATCATCCTGCTGTGGCATTTCTGTTATATGTAGATTTTTAAAGATATTTCTGCCACTTTCTGTCGAAAAAACAGATCTATATTTCAATTTATTTCAATTTCAGTGTTCAACAGGATATCACACAACAAGGGAAAGCAATAAATTTATTTACAATCGAAGTATGAGGAGACATTACTTATGAAGAATCCTCGTCAGAGGATGCTACATCGATAACAAAAGAATCTATATATTTATCAATGCAAACATCTCTTGAAGCGTCATCTCTTTTATATCTTCGGCATGTCTCACATCATTAGCCCAGTTGTCAGAAGATATGGATTCAATTGTTCTTTTGACCAAAGGAAGCAGGTCTGATTTTTTAAATGATTCTTCTTTGCCACGTATGATTTCACCTGCCCCATATCAGTTCTGTTGCATTATACTGGCAGTGATATGTAGGCAGCCTAACCACTATGTCCATGATCTCTTGCCAGTCTGTCAATCACGTAATCATTTTCTTTACATGAATGTCTTTGCAACTTTACTAATTTTTTATTAGCCAGTCTTTAACTTCATCCTTTTTGGCAGACATTGTCGGAGGTTTATTAATTAGAACTGAATGATAAGAGCGTTATCCAACACTATGATGGCAGATGGCCCTATATTGGGAAGAAGCTGGGTTTTAAACCATTTTTCAAACACTGCAGAATTCATCTGAATTTCTAGATTGCGTATCCCTTGTCAGCTGGGTGCTTGATCATTGATAAAAATATTACCCAGAAATGTGGTTAATATTGCAACCAATATTGTGATTGTGTCTACTTACTCAATGTTATTGATGTACAATTAGAAGGAATAAATCATAGGTAAAAATTTTTATTCTGTCACTCTCTCTCTCTCTCTCTCTCTCTCTCTCTCTCTCTTTCTCTTTTTTTTTTTTTTTTTGCCCAGCTAGTGGAATAGTAAGGAACCATAAAAATGATGAACATTCTTTATGATTAGTTTTCTGACGAATATACAAATAATTTTTAACTATAATACACAACTGTGATGTAGCTGTCCTTTACGATTCAAACAGAATTAGAGAAAATGACAAAAAAAAAAAAAGAAGACTGTCATCCTCAATCAGTGCAGTGCTTATACCTCTGGCAACACTAAACCCCGATATATAGTACTTATCCTATGTTTATTTATTTGTGTTGTTACATTAATTGCATAATATCTATATCAGGATCGCTACTATCACAATATTATCATATAAATAAAACAGGTTAATTTGCAGCAAACAACAAATACAAACGCTATTACAATGATTGTTTACGATTTCGTGCGTCTGGTAGCATGCTACGGGTGACTACCGTCTGAAAACCCTCGGATTGTGGTAAAGTGTGAGGTCTCATCTCGGCCGTAATCAAAGGGTTAATTAAAAGTCATCATGAAATGGTGACGATGCAACTACAGATTTAAAAATTGAACTCCAAAGTCACACGCAAGTGAGCTGCTTAATCTTCGAAATGTTACAAGGGCAAGCCCACTACCTGATGAAATATGTATAATATGTTTCCGTAGTGTAGTGGTTATCATGCGCGCACGCCAAAACCCCAGTTCGATACGGAAACATCTGCATTACATATTCTTCATTTTCCTCCATAGCTTCGTACCTTTGGAAATCTAAAAGTTGGTATATGGTGCTTCATTAATAGGACATATTATCATAACATTATGAAAACAACAATTAGGTCACTATATGGTTTATATTTTATCTCTACGCACGAATGATGCAGAACCAGAAGTCTTACGTTCTGTAAAACAGGTATAAAAAATGAAATGTTCTCCTTCACTTTATCGTTGTAGTTCCTTAATGTTTTATCTTACTGATTTTAGAAATCACGGTTTAGTTTACAATAAACGTCATTATTTTCTGGTATGACCAAACTTTATAAAGTTTTGTAAAACCTAATTATGAATCTTATAAAAATGCTAAAATATTTCAAGTTTTCTGAGCTTTACTATATATTAAAATGAAACGTATATGTGATTCCTGTCTAGTCACAGGGCAGAAAATGAAATCATGATCAAAAGCATGGAAAAAAGGCAAACGTCTCAAAGAGACACCTAAGAGTCCAACCTTTCATGGGGATAATTATGTGAAACTTTCGGTCTCCCATATCAATGGATCAGTCCAGGCTACACAAACATACCTGTGAAAACTGAAATTACACTAATAATGAATGATTCAAAAGATATTAATATTTTGCTTTGACCCTTTGCAGGAAATTATATTTCTATTCTCATGATCTTTGCTGGAAATTATATTTATAATGCTTGCTTTGTCCTTTGCTAGAAATTATATTGCTCTGACCCTTTGCTGGAAATTATATGCATATTGCTTGTTTGACCCTTCCGGGGGAATTATATTTATACATTCTTGCCGAATTGCTGATATTAGATTCAAATTAGCTCTTTCAGTACTTCGTTGAAAATTGCAGTAATACAACATAACCTTTTCCGATAATTTCCCGAAAAATTATATTTCTCGTGTTCCTGATCAATATTACCTATGTTTTTAGCTAGAAAACTAAACGCAGACCATCACCGAGGAACTTCAAATCTTCATCAACAAATTTTGTTAGTCTAACCAAATAGGACTCGGAATTTGTTGTTAGAAATCGATTCTCGCCTCGTGTGAAAAGAAAAATACCGGAATAAGAAAAGTTTAAGAAGAAGAAAGAGTCTCTGAGACCACTTTTAGAAAATGAGACTTTTTCTAGTACTTTAGGACTTAGAAAATGAGAACTGGAAAACCCCAAAGAAAATATTATGGTGAGAAAAAAATGGGAAAAAATGTACAAGCAGACTTATGGGCGGTGGGGGTGGTGCATAGGCTTTGAAAGAACACTGTCAGTTATTTTTAAATTCTATCTGTGTACCGAATGTCTTCCTCTGTTCTTTTTAGAATATCTTCTGGGATTTCCTTTAGACAATCAAATTAAAACATTGGTTAATTTTCCCTATAAGCGAAGTTTCTCTCTTTCTCTCTTCTCTCTAACACCCTCTCTCCTTATTTCCCTGTCATCCACTGGAGCATTCTTTCAAAGCAATGCAAGCTGACTTCAGTAAATCTGCCTTTTATTTATTCGCGCCTAAATAACAATTCAGCATTCCAATTCTGAAGTAAAATTTTCACAGAGAATTGGCTGTAGAATCATGTACTATTCGAAGCAAAGAATTGGGCACCTGGATTTTAACTTTAGGAATTTCTGATTTTATATTCAGTTTCTATGATGATGGAATAGTTAGCGAAACAATGATTTCCTAACTACTATCCTGAAAGGCATTCTTCTTGCATTAATGAATCATTAATAAATCGAAAAATATTTTTCTAATCAGTGAAACAAAGCTTAGCATTTTACTCCTAGGAGCAACACAATGTTTTTATTGTAAAAAGGTTTTTCCTGTATAGATGAACAAAGCATGTAGATACGTGGAATATCGATGAGAATAGTTAAATGAAATGACAATACACAAAAAAAAAACCAGGTTTCGTAGTAAAATAAATAAATCAGTTTGCTAAAAGCTGAAAAACAGTGGCAAGTGACTTTTAATGTTCAACACTAGGCTACTTCAACTGCAAACGAGATCTATGGCAGTTCGCCATTTTTACGTTTTTCCTGGCGATTTAGTTTGATATATTCTCTGTGAGACAGGTAGCAACAATTTAAAGTAATTTAGCCTTGTGATTCTGACTTCGTGGGTCCAGGAAAACATAAAAGAGGAAAACAAAGGGGGAATTTCATATGAGCTTAAGGCTCTTGTTACTGAGGAAGATATTACGTAAAACACGTGGGCAAATTTGCAGGAGTGTATTTACATAAATAACATTAGTACGGGAAAGAGAGAATGCTAGTAGATTATTGATCCTGAAGGATTCCTAAGGATGAATGAAAATGGGGATTCAGATACAGTCCAAGAAGCTTAACGATATAGGGTCCCTCTGAAATGAGAGATATGCACATTATACACCAGAAATGAAAAATAGACAAAAGAATAATGAATTCAAGCTGCACTGAGGGTGCCAAGAGGCTTTGATGAATTAATGATAGTTTAGCACTGACGACACTCGAGGAGCACGGACATTTGACAAGTGATTCGGTGATTACTGGCTCACAATTGAAGTAAATATTACGAGACAAAAAGCGTCGACTGAATGGAGGTCTTCAGGCACATTACCGTAAGACAGAGATGAAAGTGGTCCGTGGATGACTTCCGATTTCCGAGACGAGTTTCTTCCACGTGTTAGGATGCAAGGGCTTCAGAAAAGGGCAATGCATGGGGAATTTCGAAGGGCCGGGCAAATGGAGTCATCATGGGCATCACGGCTAGGTCAACGGTGGAAGCGAACATGTGGCTCGCGGTCGAGTGGCACGGGAGAGAAAGTATACTTTAAAAGAGGCCACGTGGTTTAGGGCACTGCCAGGGCAGGTGTCTGGGATCTTCTTCACTCCCTGTCTTCCAGCGCACATGTGAGGCTGCAGCCTCGTGGTTTCTGCTTTTATCTCCTCCTATGGGCAGGGGCATGTCCAACACATAGGGGAGTTGAGTCATGGTCAGCTGATGCCCGCAGGGGGTTTTGCCTGTAAGAAAACAACCAGACAGACTTACTTTTTGCCTTGGGAAGGATCTGGGCTTAAGGGTGTGCCTTCAATCCGTTTTAAACCCTTGTATTCTGACCGTGCAAGAGTCGATAGACAGATGTGTCTATCGATCGAGCAGCTTGCAGTAAATGAAAACAACAAAACAAACAACAAAAAAAAAAAAAGGAGAGCAATTTTCATGAGTTCTTGCTAATCATAATATATATATATATATATATATATATATATATATATATATATATATATATATATATATATATATATATATTATATATATTCTGTACATTTAATTTTCATCTTGTTTTATCATCTTCAGATATTCTTATTTTATCTCAGTAAGATATTCAGTAATATTTATTCAGTAATTATTATTATTATTATTATTATTATTATTATTATTATTATTATTATCATGGTGTGCATACATTTTAATGGAATGAGCCAAAAACCCATGTCCATAATAATTATTATTAGTTTATTGTCATGTTACTTTTTTTTTTAATTCAATTAAATCTGCAAACAACCTGAAGTTCTGCTGATATGCAAAATTTTTTCATAGTATTTATTGACATTAAATAGGTTTTATCCTGAGTTAACTGGATACTGCAGTTACTTTAGTCATACTGATTAGATAGAAACATCAAGGAGCTATAGAATTAGAGATTGAACTCATTCAAAGGTACAAGACTAGCTAGTATTACAAGCAGCGCAACAAAACATTGCAATCATGTTGAAACATGTTTCCGTAGTGTAGTGTTTATCAAGTAAACTCTGCAAGGTCCTCAGGTCTGATCGAAGGGAAACATCTGCATTACCCTCGTGTTTCAGCAGGCTTTTGTTAACATAGCTTTCACACATGGCCACTTTGAAGTGTGCTGGTTGGTATGGAGCTGTCGCTCAATAGGACATCTTATTTCATGACATTATGAAAAGCAGTGTAGTTTATTTTAGATTATCATCCCAAGTGTAAACACCTGTTACCTTTGCAATCGAAATGTGGAGGCACATAAACACCTCGCAATGAAAAAACCTTCTTACCAAGTGAGGAGAGTTGTTTGAATACACATATTAAACGAGACCTTATTTTCTAATCTAGACTTAATTATATGTGTATAAATTTTGAATGATGCCTTATGGCCCACTTGCATTGTAACTGGTGTTCAACTAGACATTTTATAGAAACTGCTATTTACATATATTGTACATGTAAATGCATGTTCTGTATATAGCAAGAAATCTTTATCCGTATATGTATATGATTCCATGTGTGTAGTCACAGGACAGAAATGAAATTACATGATTAAAAGCCTAACGTTTCCTAAATCCTAACTAAAGAGTGATAATTATAATTTTAAGTTTCATCTGCGTCTATATATCATCAGTTATTGGCATCTTGGCCTTAAAAATTTCTGGAAAAAGGTTAAGGAGAGAAAGAGAGATTAAACCTTTCTCAAGTAAGACTTTTTCCAGTGCATTTAAATCTCAAGCCAACTGTAAAATGAAAAGTGAGAACAGGACAGTCTCTGGAAATAATATACTGTAGATATTAAAAAGTGTACAATCACAAAGAGGTATGCAGACTTACTGTTGAGAGGTACATAAGAAAAGTGCATAAGCTTGAAAAGAATACTGAATTTGATGTAAGCTCAATATTTGGTAAAATCATTTCAAAATACTTTTTCAAACCACCGATTATGTTCCTCTTTGTTCTTTTAGAATCTCTGCAAATCAAGAAGTTGTGGCCTTCTTTTGGCAGCCGCAAATTACCAAATTGCTGCTAATTACTCACCTCTCTCTCTCTCTCTCTCTCTCTCTCTCTCTCTCTCTCTCTCTCTCTCTCTCTCTCTCTCTCTCTCTCCTATTTTCCCTCATCCTCTTTGAGTATTTTTCAAGCTCATGAGCTTCAAACACACCTCTAAACATTAAGTCTGTATTGTATACTTTCTCATATTTATATAATTTCTGCAAACATTGTTCTGTTTATAGTTTTCATTTTTCAGTTGGGTTGAGTGCTGACCGCAGGATCATGTAACTGGATATTTTATTTATGTATTAGATACTTTGGCAAGTCTTTAGACTGTACAATTCCCTGACATGATATCAGTGTTTTTATGTAGTCCTGATGGTGGGAATAGATCCTTTTCTTGTTTATATATATTCATTTCCCTTTTTTATCTTGTTTTATCTCTTCAGATATTCAGTAATATGTTTCAGTAATGGTCACTGGTATTTATTATTATTATTATTATTATTATTATTATTATTATTATTATTATTATTATTATCGTGGTGTGCATACATTCTAATGGAACAAGCCAAAAGGCCATGTTCATTATTATTAGTTAACATGTTATTTTTTTTTTTGAATCTCTTAACTTTGCAAACAACCTTAAGTTCTGGTGAAATATAAAATCTTTCCATAGTATTTATGGACAGTAAATGGATTTTATTCTGAGTCAACGGAATATTGCAGTTACTTTAGTCATACTGATTAGGTAACAACACCAATGAGCTATAAAATTAGAGATTGAACTCATTTCAAAGGAGAAACAAGAGCCTTTCCTGGAAAAAAGACTACCCTAATGTACAAGCAAGCCCAGCAAAAAATGACAAGCACGTTAAACATGTTTTCCCAAAAAGTAGTTATCACATGCGCTTCTGCACGCCATAAAGGTCCTGGTTCGATCCAGGCGGAAACATCTGCATTACCTCGTGTTTCAGCGGGCTTTTTCGTCCATAGCTTACACATGTACATCTGAAGTGTGCTGGTTGGCATGGTGCTGTCGCTTGATAGGACATCTTATTTCATGACATTATGAAAGCATCATAGTAATCATTAGGTCACTATGATGATGTATTTTGCATCTACCTGGTTAAATTTGATTGCTTAGTAATTGAAGATCTGTAGTCTCACAGTGTAGTTTATTTAGTTATCATCCATGTAAACACCTGTTACCTTTGGTAATCGAAATGTGGAAGCAAATAAACACCACGCAATGAAATCTTTCCTTGCCAAATGAGGAGAGTTCGTTTGTATACATATTAAACGACCTTATTTTCTTATCTAGACCTAATTATATGTGTATAAAATTTTGAATGATGCCTTATTACACTTGCATTGTACCTTTGGTGTTGAATTAGACATTTTATAGAAACTGCTATTTACATATATTGTACACTCGGCAAGAAAAGTGAAGATACAGTTTTTTAAACTTCGGACATATATTGCTAAATAATGAGGCATCTGGCAACTTTAGAAAGGGGAGGAGCTTCAGTCTTATTGTGCTTGTTTTGCTTGACCTCCTATAACTTTCAATCATATTCTACGGTTCTGAAATCATTGATACTTTCAATGCAGTAGTGTGCTTTTTACAGTATTCGTTCAAGTTGTAATTTGCAGCGACAGTTCTGAGGCAAAATAAACATTTTTCCACATAATCTACGAAGTAACCTTGCACATATGAATTTATGACACCGCAATGAACGGAATGCTTGCATAATCAAACACGATCTTCCATAATGAAATCAAAGTTGAATTTGAGCAATGTCCAACGAAAAAAACTTGGGGAAACAATAAAGGAACGAAATGCAATGTTATGGAGGGAGAGAGAGAGAGAGAGAGAGAGAGAGAGAGAGAGGAGAGAGAGAGAGAGAGAGAGAGAGAGAGAGAGTTTGTTGTTGTGTGTTTCAGGGCCATATGTAGAGCTACCATTTATTTTTTTTTTTTTTCTTCTAGAGATTGGAGGATACTATATTTGTATAGTATGTTTTAGCAATGAGAAAGAGAGAGAGAGAGAGAGAGAGAGAGAGAGAGGAGAGAGAGAGAGAGAGACTATGGCAACGTTAAGAAACATCCAGTTACTTGTGTTTTCAACGCCGAAGTTAGCGCGGTACTCCGCACATCTTAGAGAACACTCTTGTGGATTTAAATAGATTGGGTCAACCTGCCCTAGCTGTCACAACATTTACTGCCATTAATTTCAGCTGACCTTTAACACCGTGAAATACAAATATGAATCTATAAAAATTAAAGAAATTATCATTACCTCGTATGATGATGCAATAATAAGCCTGTTCATAACGGAAAACGAGTAAATATTGCCGTTCTGATAAAAAGCACTACACCGAGATATCCATACACTATCTTTTAGATCTCTATGAACAAAGTCATCTGAGAAATTCTGGTTACTTCAGACATGCATGGTGTTTTTAAGTATCTGAACGTTTTTGTTTTGCAGATTTAACATATATGATATAATTTGCATTGTATTTTCATATTCTAGAGTAAATTTACCGAGATTATGTGTTTTCTGTAAGAAAAAAATTAAAATTCGATGAACGAAATCTAATGAAAACTGTATCCTCACTTTTCTTGCCGAGTGTACATGTACCTATAAGTGCCATTTGCCAAGTGCATGTTCTGTATATAGCAAGAAGTCTTTATCCATATATGTATATGATTCCATGTGTGTAGTCACAGGACAGAAATGAAATTTACATGATTAAAAGCCTAACGTTTCCTAACCTAACCTAAAGAGTGATAATTATAATTTTAAGTTTCATCAGCGTCTATGTATCATCAGTTATTGACATCTTGGCCCTGAAAAAAATTATGAAAAAAAGGTTAAGGAGAGAGAAAGAGAGATTGAACCTTTCTTAAGTAAGACTTTTTCCAGTGCATTTAAATCTCAACCTAACTGTAAAATGAAAAGTGAGAACAGGACAGTCTCTAGAAATAATATACTGTAGATAATAAAAAGTGTACAATGCAAAGAGGTATAGGCAGACTTACTGTTGAGAGGTGTGACTGAAAAGTGCTTAGGCTTTGAAAAGAATACTGAATTTGATGTAAGCCCAATATTCGGTATAATCATTTCAAAATACTTTCTCAAACCACCGATTTTGTTCCGCTTATTCTTTTAGAATCTCTGCAAATCAAGAAGTTGTGGCCTTCTTTGGGTAGTCAAATTACTACCAGATTGCTGCTAATTACCCACCTCTCTCTCTCTCTCTCTCTCTCTCTCTCTCTCTCTCTCTCTCTCTCTCTCCCCTATTTTCCCCTTTCATCCTCTTTGAGTATTCTTTTCGAAGCTCACGGAGTTTTCAGCCACACCTCTAAACAATAAGTCTGTATTGTACACTTTCTGATAATTATATAATTTCCCGACATTATGTTCTGTTTATAGTTTTTATTTTCAGCTGGGTTGAGTGCTGACTGCAGAATCATGTAACTTGATATTTTATTTATATATTAGGTACTTTGGCAAGTCTTTAGTCTGTAAAATTCCTTGACATGATGTCAGTGTTTTTATTTAGTCCTGATGATGGGAATAGATCCCAGAAACGCTGGGTTAAATGAACAAGAGAAACCATTGCTATTCTTTGTTCTCTTGTGTTTATGATTAATTAAGAACGTCGGTAAAAACGCAATTTAGTAGTTTACTGCGCAAAATATGCAACAGAATCTTTTTGAGTTTTCCGGTGTAGATGAATCAGTATCACCAGGAAAGCAGTTGGACACAGCGCAGAAACATTTACAGATAAAGACGATATAAAAAAAAGCCGCAGTGTGCAATATCTAACTTATAATCATCATACAAGTAACGCCCAACGAAGCTTACGAAATAGATAAACATCCTATCAACAAGAAAACTCTAATACGGAATCAGTGACGATACAGATAGATAGGAAGCCAGGTTTTTGTAGCTAAAACATAAGAAATTAAATAAAACGGGAAAGAGAAAAATCACCGGCAGACGACATTTAAACATTGCACGACCGTTGGCTAGTTCTCTTTTATTCTTATTATTGCTCCTTGTCTTGCTTATATTTTTCTCTTTTTTCCCTTTTGTCTTGTTTTATCTCTTCAGATAATCGGTCTCAAGTTTCAGTAATGGTCACTGGTATTTATTATTATTATTATTATTATTATTGTTATTATTATTATTAGTGTGCACACATCCTAGTGGAACAAGCCAAAAGGCCATGTCCTCTATTATTAGTTTATTGTTATGTTACTTTTTTTTAATTCCTTTAAATCTGCAGAAAACCTGAAGTTCTGCAGAAATGCAAAATCTTTCCGTAGTATTTTGTGTCAATGGAATACTGTATTGCATTTAATTAAGTCATACTGATTAGGTAGCAACACCAAGCAACTACAGAATTAAAAATTGAACTCATTCAAAGTAGAAGCAGAGCCCTTAATGGAACAAGGCTACCTAATGTTACAAGCAAGCCCACCAAAATATGACACGCATGTTTAAACATGTTTCCGTAGTGTAGTGGTTATCACGTGCGCTTCACACGCGCAAGGTCCCCGGTTCGATCCCGGGCGGAAACATCTGCATTACACTCATGTTTCCGCAGGCTTTTTCGTCCATAGCTTACATGTACCTTTGGAGTGTGCTGGTTGGTATGGTGCTGTCGCTTAATAGGACATTATTTCATAACATTATGAAAAACAACTGTAGTCATTAGGTCACTATGATGGTTGTATATTCTACATCTACCTGGTTAACCTGCTTGTGCTTACTAACTGAGAACCAGAAGTCTTACGTTCTGGTTTATTCAGTTATCATTCATGTAAACCCCTGTTGCCTTCGGGAATCGAAATGTGGAAGCACATAACACCACACAATGAAAACCTTTCTTACCAAGTGGGGTGAGTCTCTTTGTTTACCTAATAAACGTCATTATTTTCTCATCTAAGCCTAATTGTACGTTTATAAAATTTTGTAAATGATGCCTAATTAGATATCTTATAGAAGCTGCTGGTATCTACATATACATGTATCTATATGTGCCTTTTGGCAAGTGCATTTACTATTTATATACAACAAGAAGTCTATACGTATATGTATATGATTCCATGTGTCTAGTCACAGGGCAGAAATGAAATGTCATGATTAAAAGCATGAAAAAAGGCGAAGGTATACAAAGAGACACCTAAGCCTAAGCCTAACCTTTCATAAATTAATTATGACCTAAACTTTCATCAACGTCTCCATATCATTTATGGATCAGTGTGAATTACAATACACAAACATACCTGTGAAAACTGAAGTTTATGCTAATAATGATGATAATGATATTAATATTTCTTGCTTTGACCCTTTGCAGGAAATTATATTTCTATTCCTTGCGTTGATCCTTTGCTGGAAGTTATATTTATAATGCTTGCTTTGTCCCTTTACTAGAAATATATTGCTCTGACCCTTTGCTGGAAATTATATGCATATTGCTTGCTTTGACCCTTCCGGGGAATTATATTTATACAGCTTGCTTTGACCCTTGCTGGATATTAGATTCAAATTGCTTGCTTTCAGTACTTCGTTGAAAATTGCAGTAATACAATATAACCTTTCTCTCCAACACTTCAGATTTCACGTGTCTCCTGATCAATATTACCTTGTGTTTAGTACAATGAAGAAGAACCAAACGCAGACCATCACCACTAATTAAATCTTCTTCACAATCAAACCGCAACTAGCTCAGTTGATAAAAATCCAGATTAGAGCAATTCCAGACGCCACTTCGTTGTTATAAATCGATCAGGTATTGGCATCTTGGCCCTAAAGAAAAGAAAAATACCGGAATAAGAAAAGTTTAAGAAGAGAGAAAGACAGATTGAGACCATCTTTTGAATGAGACTTTTTCAGTACATTTAAATCTCAAGCTTACTGTAAAATGAGAACTGAGAACAGAACACAATGTCGAAAAATATTATGGTGAAGATAGAAAAAAGTGTGCAATAGAGGTACAAGCAGACTTACTGTCGAGAGGTGTGGCTGGATAGTGCATAGGCTTTGAAAAGAATACTGTCACTGGTGTAAACATAATATTCTGTATAATGATTTCAAAATACTATCTCCTACTACCGATTGTCTTCCTCTTGTTCTTTTAGAATATCTTTAAATCAAGAAGTTTTCGCCTTCCCTAGACAATCAAATTACTTTCACATTGCTGCTAATTACTCCCCCCCCCTCTCTCTCTCTCTCTCCCTCCTTATTTCCCCTGTTATCCTCTTTGAGCATTCTTTTCAAAGCCCATGGCGTTTCCAGCCTCACCTCCAAACAGTAAATCTGCCTTTTTATTGTATACTTTCTGATATTTATATTATTTCCTGGCATTATCTTCTGTCCATAGTTTTCATTTTTCACTTGGGTTAAGAGCTGGCTGTAGAATCATGTAACTAGGTATTCCGTGTATGTATCTGGCACCTGGATGAGTATTTAGACTTTATAATCTCCTGATTTTATATTCGTGTTTCTATGATGATGGGAATAGTATACCGAAACGTTGGTTTAAATGAACAAGAGAAATGATTGCCATTCTTCTTGCTGTCCTGTGCAATTCATTAAGTAAATCGAAAAATATTTTAAGTAATCAAGAAAAACAAAGCATTTTACTGTGCAAAAGATGCAACACAATGTTTTTTGAAGTGGCCATAAAAAGTTTTTCCTGTATAAGCTTGAACAGTTTGCGATGTAGTTGCTGCACATATCGATAAATAGTTAAATGAAATGACAATACAGAAAAATTAGAAAACCAGATTTCGTAGTAAAATAAATCAGTAAATAAAACGAGGAAAAAACAGTGGTAGATGACTTTTTAATGTTCTACGACACAAGGCTAGTTCTTTTTTTACTTAATTTTATCGCTCCTTTTCTTGTGTGTGTATATATATATATATATATATATATATATATATATATATATATATATATATATATATATATATATATATATATATATATATATATATACTTGTATATACTGTATTTCCCCTTTTCATCTTGTTTTATCTCTTCAGATATTCAGTAATATGTTTCAGGTCACTTAATACTGATATTTATTATTATTATTATTATTATTATTATTATTATTATTATTATTATTATTATTATCGTGGTGTGCATATATTCTAATGGAACAGCCAAAAACCCATGTCCATAATAATTATTATTAACATGTGTCATGTTACTTTTTTTAATTCAATTAAAATCTGCAAACAACCTGAGTTCTGCTGATATGCAAAATTTTTCATAGTATTTATTGACATTAAATAGGTTTTATCCTGAGTTAACGGGATACTGCAGTTACTTTAGTCATACTGATTAGATAGAAACATCAAGGAGCTATAGAATTAGAGATTGAACTCATTCAAAGGAACAAGACTAGCTAATATTACAAGCAGCGCAACAAAACATTGCAATCATGTTGAAACATGTTTCCGTAGTGTAGTGGTTATCACGTGCGCTTCACACGCGCAAGGTCCCCGGTTCGATCCCGGGCGGAAACATCTGCATTACCCTCATGTTTCAGCAGGCTTTTTCGTTCATAGCTTACACACATATACTTGAAGTGTGCTGGTTGGTATGGTGCTGTCGCTCAATAGGACATCTTATTTCATGACATTATGAAAAGCAGTGTAGTTTATTTAGTTATCATCCATGTAAACACCTGTTACCTTTGGTAATCGAAATGTGGAGGCACATAAACACCACGCAATGAAAACCTTCTTTACCAAGTGAGGAGAGTTGTTTGAATACATATTAAACGACCTTATTTTCTAATCTAGACCTAATTATATGTGTATAAAATTTTGAATGATGCCTTATGACACTTGCATTGTAACTTTGGTGTTCAATTAGACATTTTATAGAAACTGCTATTTACATATATTGTACATGTATCTATAAGTGCCATTTGCCAAATGCATGTTCTGTATATAGCAAGAAGTCTTTATCCATATGTGTATATGATTCCATGTGTGTAGTCACAGGACAGAAATGAAATTACATGATTAAAAGCCTAACGTTTCCTAACCTAACCTAAAGAGTGATAATTATAATTTTAAGTTTCATCAGCGTCTATATATCATCAGTTATTGACATCTTGGCCCTTAAAAAAATTTCTGGAAAAAAAGGTTAAGGAGAGAGAAAGAGAGATTAAACCTTTCTCAAGTAAGACTTTTTCCAGTGCATTTAAATCTCAAGCTAACTGTAAAATGAAAAGTGAGAACAGGACAGTCTCTGGAAATAATATACTGTAGATATTAAAAAGTGTACAATGCAAAGAGGTATAGGCAGACTTACTGTTGAGAGGTGTTGCTGAAAAGTGCATAAGCTTTGAAAAGAATACTGAATTTGATGTGTTCAATATTCAGTAAAATCATTTCAAAAAATACTTTCTCAAAACACTTGATTATGTTCACTTGTTGTTTTTAGAATCTCTGCAAATCAAGTTAGTTGGCCTTTTGGGCAGTCAAAGTACTACCACATTGCTGCTAATTACTCACCTCTCTCTCTCTCTCTCTCTCTCTCTCTCTCTCTCTCTCTCTCTCTCTCTCTCTCTCTCTCTCTCTCTCTCTCCTATTTTCCCCTTTCATCCTCTTTGAGTATTCTTTTCGAAGCTTATGGAGTTTTCAGCCACACCTCTAAACATTAAGTCTGTATTGTATACTTTCTCATATTTATATAATTTCCCGACATTATGTTCTGTTTATAGTTTTCATTTTTCAGTTGGGTTGAGTGCTGACCGCAGGATCATGTAACTGGATATTTTATTTATGTATTAGGTACTTTGGCAAGTCTTTAGACTGTACAATTCCCTGACATGATATCAGTGTTTATATGTAGTCCTGATGATGGGAATAGATCCTTTTCTTGTTTATATATATTCATTTCTCTTTTTTATCTTGTTTTATCTCTTCAGATATTCAGTAATATGTTTCAGTAATGGTCACTGGTATTTATTATTATTATTATTATTATTATTATTATTATTATTATTATTATTATTATTATTATTATTATCGTGGTGTGCATACATTCTAATGGAACAAGCCAAAAGGCCATGTTCATTATTATTAGTTTATCATGTTACTTTTTTTTGAATCTCTTAACTTTGCAAACAACCTTAAGTTCTGGTGAAATATAAAATCTTTCCATAGTATTTATGGACAGTAAATGGATTTTATCCTGAGTCAACGGAATATTGCAGTTACTTTAGTCATACTGATTAGGTAACAACACCAATGAGCTATAAAATTAGAAATTGAACTCATTCAAAGGAGAAACAAGAGCCTTTCCTGGAAAAAGACTACCTAATATTACAAGCAAGCCCAACAAAAAATGACAAGCACGTTTAAACATGTTTCCGTAGTGTAGTGGTTATCACGTGCGCTTCACACGCGCAAGGTCCCCGGTTCGATCCCGGGCGGAAACATCTGCATTACCCTCGTGTTTCAGCGGGCTTTTTCGTTCATAGCTTTCACACGTACATTTGAAGTGTGCTGGTTGGCATGGTGCTGTCGCTCAATAGGACATCTTATTTCATGACATTATGAAAAGCATCTGTAATCATTAGGTCACTATGATGGATGCATTTACATCTGCCTGGTTAATCTGACTGCTTAGTAATTGAGGGACACTAGTCTCACAGTGTAGTTTATTTAGTTATCATCCATGTAAACACCTGTTACCTTTGGTAATCGAAATGTGGAAGCACCTAAACACCACGCAATGAAAACCTTACTTACCAAGTGAGGAGAGTTTGTTTGAATACATATTAAACGACCTTATTTTCTTATCTAGAACTAATTATATGTGTATAAAATTTTGAGTGATGCCTTATTACACTTGCATTGTACCTTTGGTGTTCAATTAGAGAGGATGATATGACCCAATGCATGAGGGGCGTCATGCGCAAACTCACCGCCACTCCAACGGCGGTAAATTACGAGTGCCGCAACGCACAAAGGCTACATCAATTTGACAGATTTCAGCCCTCCCCCGAATCAAGACGCTTTGCTGAATTTGGGGCTGAACTGCCACTTTATTTCAGCCAAAGAACCACGAGAAGAGGTTGGAAATAGAACTGATGCTTGAAATCCATACAACAGTTAGAATCGAGGCACCGTTAGAACTTCCGACGCCCTCCAGCCCTCCTGTTAGCGGCAGAAGCTGTCGGAGAGAGGGTCCATGACAGTGAGTCTGCGCTGTGAGATGAGGGAAAGCTGCGAAAGGAGCTGAGGGAAAAGGAAGGCATCACAGTGCGTCGCGCTGACAAGACAGCAGCTTTTGTCCTTATACGTACGGAGGAGTATTTCGACAATTGACGCCATCCTGTCGGACACGACGAAATTCGAGAGGCTGACGAGGAACCCCATCGAAGACATCAAGAGGAAGCTAATAAGATCATCAGCACTGTGAATGCTGCCAGCAATGCTGTCCATCTTCCCCCCATCGCAGGTGACTTCGAACTTGGTTACCAGCAAGAATGTCAAGACACACAAGGCTGGCAATCCCCACCCGATCATCAGCCAAACACCTGCCCCGACCTACGCCCTCGCCAAACGACTAAATCATATCTGACCCCTACGTCCTGAGCAGTTATAGCCTGAAGTCCTCTGTGGAATTCCTCAAGTGATCCGAGACTCCCCAGGCACAGGGACCATCGCTTCTCTGGACGTAGAGAGTCTGTTCAATTAACGTGCCTTGTGGATGAAACCATCCATATTATCCTAAACAAAGTCTATAGAGAGCCGACAATGACCTCCCTGAACATCCCAGAAGGTTCCTGAAGGCTCTGCTGAGATCTGTACGAAGATGGCGCCTTTCACTACGCACAGAGGGCACATGTATGTGACAGAAGGATGGCGTTACGATGGGCTCTCCATTGGGCGTCCTCTTTGCAAATTTTTACATGGACACCGTGAAGAACGCGTCTTCGAGAGAATCCAGCGGCCGAAGAAATATGCCCGATATATCGACGACGTCTTCGTTCAAGCAGACAACGAGGAAGAGGTTGAAGCCCTTCGTCTGACCTTCCAACAATGTAGTGTGTTGAACTACACTGTCGAGTTCAGCACAGACGACCGGCTCCCCTTCCTCGACGTTATGGTCACAAAGACGGAACGGAACTTGAAGACATCAGTCTACACAAAATCCACCAATTTGGGACTTTGCTTGAATGGGGATAGCGAGTGCCCTGCTAGGTTTAAGAACACGACAGTCAGGACCTTCATTAAAAGGGCCTCCCACTGCTCCACCTGGCAGGACACCAACAAGGAATTCGAACGTGCTGCACAAATGTTGGTGAACAATGGTTTCACCAACAAACTCATCAACAAAGAAATTCGGACTGGTCTGGAAAAATGGTACAACGGTGAGAACACACAACCTGCCCCCAAGATGATATAAAGATCTCATTATAAGGCCCGGATGCATCCCCAGTACCGTGAGGACGAGAACTCCATGAAGAAAATCGTCATGGAAAACGTCACCTGACCGAAGACAGTAAGAGAATAAATCTTGTAATTTATTATAAGAACCGCCGCACCCAGTGATCTGGTGATGAAGAATAACCCCTCTCCGCCAGCAAGAAACCCCTCAAGCAGAAGAACGTGGTCTACCAATTTGTATGTCCTGTCCGAGGATGCCCTGGCGCTTATATTGAAATGACCACGATGCGTCTGTCAAGATCTCCTGCCACGCCCAGGAGGGTGCCATCATGAACCACGCCCGTGCTACTCACAATATTTCCATCTCCCGCGACAGTATTATACAAAAATATAAGTATAATCGGGAGAGCCGCCGACCTCGACGTCTGCGCCTGCTAGAGGCGCTCCTCATTGCCGAGAGAAAACCAACAATGAATACGACGCCGAGGCATCGCTCATACCCACGAATTTAAGAAGAATAATGCAGAACACCCACCAAATCCAACGAATACCTGAAAACGACAACCCTGAGAATGGAGATGCTCCTGATGAGCGAGGCGCCTTGAGACAATCCCCCGACTACGACAGAAAGAGTAGATAATGACATCATTCATCCGCAGCCCAATAGCAGCCAAACTACCGATGATGTCCAGCCGGCATGACATCACGCAACGGCAGGCCAATGGGGAACGCTGGAATGAATGACATTCCCAGGTTGCGAAGATCTGTCAGGATCGAGCTTCGCCAGAAATTGGCTTGAAGTTCGCTGGACCGCAACAATCAGAATTCGCCATCCATGACCAACCCCCTGCTGAAGCCCGTGTATAAATTCAGAAGGACCTATGCAATCTGCCAGTCCTCTACTAGCTCCTGCTGGAGAATGACAGAAGAGTCTGTCGAAACGCGTCGCGGCAACAATTGTATAGAACCAACTGTATAGAATATATAAAGAAGCATAATCCAGATTTGACTTTTTCCCCATGAAATGACAAATATAGGCGAGCTGTTAGCATGCACCTCCACTGAAGAGAAGTCCGCAATAAGGAAAATAGAAAAAGTCTTCTATAAAATAAATGCAGCTGAAGCAGCAATAATATTCAATAGAACCTGTTTAAAAGAGGGTCTGCTGCAAATTATATTATTATTATTATTATTATTATTATTATTATTATTATTAACATCATCATCGTGGTGTATATTATTTTAATGGAACAAGCCAAAAGGCTATGTTCATTATTATTAGTTTATCATGTTACTTTTTTTTGAATCTCTTAAATTTGGAAACAACATTAAGTTCTGGACTGAATATAAAATCTTTCCATAGTATTTATTGACAGTAAATGGATTTTATCCTGAGTCAGTGTAATACTAGAAGAGCGAAACGTCCTCTGATTAGTTTTGCAACACCAATGAGCTATAAAGTTAGAGATTGAACTCGCATTCAAAGGAGAAATAAGAGCCTTTCCTGGAAAAGATACGCTAATATTACAAGGAAGCCCAACAAAAATGACAAGCACGTTTAAACATGTCCTTTCAGTGGATTCCACGTGCGCTTTACACGCGCAAGGTCCCCGGCGAGAAGTCGATCCCGGGCGGAAACATCTGCATTAATTTCCCGTGTTTCAGCGCCCTTTTTCGTCCATAGCTTACACACATACATTTGAAGTGTGCTGGATGATATGGTGCTGTCGCTCAATAGGACATCTTATTTCATGACATTACTGAAAAGCATCTGTAATCATTAGGTCACTATGATGGATGCATTTACATCGCCTGGTTAATCTGACTGCTTAGTAATTGAGACGACAGTAGTCTCACAGTAGAAGTTTATTTAGTTATCATCCATATAATAAGCACCTGTTACCTTGGTAATCGAAATGTGGAAACACATAAAACACTACACAATGAAAAACTTTACTTACCGAGTGAGGAGAGTTTGTTTGAATACATATTAAACGACCTTATTTTCTTTTATCTAGACCTAACATATGTTTCATAAAATTTTGAATGATGCCTCATTACACTTGCATTGTATCCTTGGTGTTCAATTAGACATTTTATCAGAAACTACTATTTACATATATAAGAGATGTACCTATAAGTGCCATTTGCCAAGTGCATATGCTGATATTTAGGTTAGAAATCTTTTATCCATATATGTATATGATTCCCATGTGTAGTCACAGGACAGAAATGAAATTACATGATTAAAAAGCCAACGTTTCCTAACCTAACCTAAAGAGTGATAATTATAATTTTAATTTCTAGCGCCATATCATCAAATTACTCTTATCTTGGCCCTAAAAATTTATGGAAAAAGGTTATGAGAGAAAAAATATTAAACCTTTCTTTCTTAAAGACTTTTAAAGTGATTTAAATCGAGGTTAACTGTAAAATGAAAAGTGAGAACAGGATTGAAAACCCAAATAATTTACTGTAGATATTATATGTGTGCTGGAAAAGTATTGGTTTGAAAAGGTTACTGAATTTTTGATGTAGAGGGGCAATATCTGGTACAATCATTTCAAAATACTTTTCAAACCACCGATTGTATTCCGCTTGTTCTTTTTAGAATCTCTGCAAATCAATAAGTTGTGACCTTCTTTTCACACAGTCAAATTACTTTCAGATTGCTCAGCTAATTACTCACCTTCTCTCTCTCTCTCTCTCTCTCTCTCTCTCTCTCTCTCTCTCTCTATTTTCCCTTTCATCCTTAGAGTATTCTTTTTTCGAAGCTCATGGAGTTTTCAGCCACAATTTGAAACAGTAATCTGTTTGTATACTTTCTGATATTTATATAATTTCCTAACATTATGTTCTGTTTATAGTTTTCATTTTTGGAGTTTGCTGAGAGCTGACCGCAGGATCATGTACTGGATATTTTATTTATGTATTAGATACTTTGGCAAGCTTTTAGACTGTACAATTCTCTGACATGATATCAGGTTTTTACCCTGATGAAAGAAAAGATCCTTTTCTTCCTTTATATATATTCATTTTTTATCTTGTTTTATCTCTTCAGATATTCTGTAATATGTTTCAGTAATGGTCACTGGTATTATTATTATTATTATTATGCTTATTATTATTATTATTATTATTATTATTATTATCGTGTGCATACATTCTAATGGAACAAGCCAAAAGGCCATTTCATTATTATTAGTTTATTAAGTTACTTTTTTTTAAATCTCTTAAATCTGCAAACAACCTTAAGTTCTGGTGAAATACAAAATTTTTCCATAGTAATTATTGACAGTAAATGGATTTTATCCTGAGTCAACGGAATACTGCAGTTACTTTAGTCATACAGATTAGGTAACAACACCAAAGCTATAAAATTAGAGATTGAACATTACAAAGGGAGAAATAAGAGCTTGCTTGTGAAAAAAGACTACCTAATTTTCAAGCAAGCTTGAAAAAAAATGACAAGCATGTTTAAACTTGTTTACGTAGTGTAGTGAGTTATTCACGTTTCGCGCACACGCCGTCACACCGTCCCCGGTTCGATCCCGGGCGGAAACATCTGCATTACCCTCGTGTTTCAGCAGGCTTTTTCGTCCATAACTTCACGCCCCCTTGAAGTGTGCTGATGGAATGGTGCTGTACCTATAGGACATCTTATTTCATAATACTATGAAAAGCATCGGTAATCATTAGGTCACTATGATGGATGTATTTACATGTACCTGGTTAAGCTGACACTACTTACTAATTGGGAAAAGTTAGTCTCACAGTGTGGTTTATTTAGTTATCATCTATGTAAATACCTGTTGCCTTTGGGAATCGAAATGTGGAAGTACATAAACACCACACTATGAAAACTTTCCTTGCCAAGTGAGGAGAGTTTCTTTGTATACTTATTAAAGGACCTTATTTTCTTATCTAGGCCTAATTATATGCTTGTAAAATTTTGAAATGATACCTTAGCACACTTGCACTGTACCTTTTGTGTCCAATTAGACATTTTGTAGAGACTGCTGTTATTTACATGTACCGTACACGTATCTATAAGTGCCTTTTGGCAAATTCATGTTCTGCATATAGCAAGAAGTCTTTATTCGTATATGTATATGATTCCATATGTGTGGTCACATGATAGTAATTAAATGACATGATTAAAGGTATGAAAAAAGGCAATGTTATATATAGAGACACCTCAGCCTAATCATTCCTAACCGAACCTAAAGAGTGATAATTATAATCTTAACTTTCATCAACGTCTCCATTTGTGGAAAAAGAAAAGTTTGAGAAAGAAAGAGTGATTAAGCCTGTCTTAAATTAGACTTTTTCCAATGCATTTAAATCTCAAGCTAATTGTAAAATGAAAAGTGAGAACAGTACATAGTTTCGGAAATAATATACTGTAGAAATAGAAAAAGTTTACAATACAAAGAGGTATAGGCAGGCTTACTGTCGAGAGGTGTGATGGAAAAGAGCATAGGCTTTGAAAAGAACACTGAATTTGATTTAAGCCCAATATTCGGTTTAATCATTTCAAAATACTTTTTTTCAAACCACCGATTGTCTTCCGCATGTCTATTTAGAATCTTTGCAAATCAAGAGGTTGTCACCTTCTTTGGACAATCAGATTACTACCACATTGCTGCTAATTACTCAACCCTCTCTCTCTCTCTCTCTCTCTCTCTCTCTCTCTCTCTCTCTCTCTCTCTCTCTCTCTCTCTCTCATCTTTTTTTCCCCTCTCACCCTCCTTGAGTATTCTTTTTGCAAACCCCATGGAGTTTTGAGCCACTCTCTAAATAATATATCTGTATTGTATACTCGTTCTGATATTTATATAATTTCCCGACATTATGTTCTGTTTGCAGTTTTCATTTTTCTGTTGATTAAATGCTGACTGCAGAATCATGCAGCTATATATTTTATTAATGTATTTGGTACTTTGGCAAATCTTTAGAATCAATTTCCTGATTTGATATCAGTCATTTTTATGTAGCCCTGATGATGGAGGACTACTGAAATGACTGGTTTAAATGAACAGAGAAATGATTGCTATTCTTGTTTCTGTTGTGGTTATGATTAATTAAATACATCGATAAAAACGCAATTTATTACTTTACTGCGCAAAACATGCCTCAGAATCGTTTTGAGTGGCCAAAGAAGGAGTTTTCCTGTGTAGATAAATCAGTATCACCAGGAAAGTAGTTGGACACAGCCCAGGAATATATACAGATAAAAGCAATATAAAAAAAAGCCACAGTGTACAATATCTATTTAATAACCGTTATATAAGCATCGCCCCACGAAGCTTACGAAATAGGTATATATCCTATTAAAAAGAAATGTCTCAACGGAATCAATGACGATACAGAAAGATAGGAAGCCAGGTTTTTATAGCTAAAACATAAAACATAAAAACTTAACGAGAAAGAGAAACATCAACGGCAGGCATTGAAACATTCCACGACCGTAGGTTAGTTCTTTTTTGTTATTTCTTAGTGCTCGTTGTCTTGTTTATGTTTGCCCTTTTTTTTTCCTTTTTGTCGTGCTTTATCTCTTCAGAGACTCGGTCTCAAGTTTCAGTAATGGTCACTGGTATTTATTTATTATTATTATTATTATTATTATTATTATTATTATTATTATTATTATTTATTATTATTATAATGTACTTCTAATGGGACAAGCCAAAAGGCCATGTCCATTATTATTAGTTTATTGTTATGTTACTTTTTTTTTAATTCCATCAAATCTATGAACTACCTGAAGATCTCCTGAAATGCAAAATCTTATCGTAGTTTTTATCTGAAAGTAAATAGGTTTTATCCTGAGTTAACGGAATACTGCATTTAATTAAGTCATACTGATTAAGTAGTACACCAACGAGCTACAGAATTAGAAATTTGAACTCATTCAAAGGAGAAACAAGAGCCCTTTCGTGGAGCAAACCTAGTTAATATTACAAGCAGTGCAAAAAAAAAATTACAATCATGTTTAAACATGTTTCCGTAGTGTAGTGGTCATCACGTGCGCTTCACACGCGCAAGGTCCCCGGTTCGATCCCGAGCGGAAACATCTGCATTACACTCGTGTTTCAGCAGGCTTTTTCGTCCATTGCTTACACTTACCTTTGGAGTATGCTGGTTGGTGTGGTGCTGTCTCTCAATAGGACAACTTACTGTATTTCATAACATTATGAAACGCATCTGTAGTCATAATTGAGAACCAGAAGTCTCACAGTCTAGTTTATTCAGTTCTCATTCTTGTAAACACCTGTTGCCTTTGGGAATCGAAATGTGGAAACACATAACCACAACACAATGAAAACCTTACTTACCGAGTGAGGAGAGTCTGTTTGTTTACCTAATAAACGTCCTTATTTTCTCATCTAAGCCTAATTTTATGTTTATAAAATTTTGTAAATGATGCCTTAGCACACTTACACTATACTTTTGATGTCCATTTGGCCTATGATTAGACATTTTATAGAAGCTGCTGGTATCTACATACATATACATGTATCTATATGTGCCTTTTGGCAAGTGCATGTGCTATATATATATATAGCAAGAAGTCTACGTATATGCATATGATTCCATGTGTCTAGTCACAGGGAGGAAATGAAATGTCATGATTAAAAGCATGAAAAAGGCAATGATATACAGAGACACCTAAGCCTAACCTTTCATAATTAATTATAATCTAAACTTTCATCAACGTCTCCATATCATTTATGGATCAATGTGAATTACAATACACAAACATACCTGTGATAACTGAAGTGTATGCTAATAAATATGATAATGATATTATTTCTTGCTTTGACCCCTTGCAGGAAATTATATTTCTATTGCGTTGATCGTTTGCTAGAAATATTTATATTGCTCTGACCCTTTGCTGGAAATTATATGCATATTGCTTGCTTTGACCCTTCCTGGGAATTATATTTATACTGCTTGCTTTGACCCTTGCTGGAAATTAGATTCAAATTGCTTGCTTTCAGTACTTTGCTGAAATTTGCAGTAATACAGTATTACCTTTCTATGATAATGTCCTGAAAATTATATTTTTGACGCATGTTCCTGACCATTATTACCTATGTTTGGCATAATTAGCTAACAAACCAAACACATACCCTTACCAATCAACTTCAAATCTTCACATCAACCGCAACTAGCTTCTGGGGGTTGATGTAACCAGATGAGAGCAATCTGTGACGCCACTTTGTTGTTATAAATCAATCAGTTATTGGCATCCTGGCCCTAAAAAAGGAAAATACTGGGAAAAGAAAAGTTTAAGAAGATAGAAAGAGAGATTAAGACCGACTTTTAAATGAGACTCTTCCAGTACATTTAAATCTTAAGCTAACTGTAAAATAAAAATGAGAATAGAACACAATGTCGAAAAATATTATGATGAATATATAAAAAAGTGTAAACAGAGTACAAGCATACTTACTGTCGAGAGGTGTGGCTGGATAGAGTGCATAGACTTTGAAAAGAACACAGACATTGATGTAAACATAATATTCTGTATAATAATTTCAAGAAGTTGTCTCCTTCCGTAGACAATCAAATTACTACCATATTGCCGCTAGTTACTCAGTCTCTCTTTTCTCTCTTTCCGGTTCATCCTCTCTCTCTCTCTCTCTCCTCATTTTCTCGTCATCCTCTTCGAGCATTTTTTCAAAGCCCATGGCATTTCCAGTCACACCTCCAAACAGTAAATCTGCCTTTGCATTGTATACTTTCAGCATATTTATATTACTTCCCGTCATTATGTTCTGTTCACAGTTTTCATTCTACAGTTGGGTTGAGAGCTGACCGTAGAATCATGTAACTAGATATTTTGTGTCTGTATTAGCCACTTGGATGACTATTTAGACTTTACAATTTCCTGATTTTATATCCGGGTTTTTATGATGATGGGAATGGTATACCGAAACGTCGGTTTAAATGAACAAGAGAAATGATTGCCATTCTTCATGCTGTCCTGTGCAGTCAATTAATCGAAAAATGTTTTACGTAAGCAAGAATAAACGAAGTTTAGTATTTTACTGTGCAAAAGATGCAACTGATTTTTTTTTGAAGTGGCCAAAAAAGGATTTTTCCTGTATAGAGAACGAAGCTTATGATGTAGATACGTAACATATAGATAAGAATAGTTAAATGAAATGACAGTACAGAAAAATAGGAAGTCAGGTTTTGCAGTACAATAAATGAAAAAGTAAATAAATTGAGGAAAAAAAACAACGGCAGATGTTTTAATATGTCACGACATGTGGCTAGTTCTTTTTTATTATTTCTTGTCGCTCCTTTTCTTGTTTATATATATATTCATTTCCCTTTTTTATCTTGTTTTATCTCTTCAGATATCCAGTAATATGTTTCAGTAATGGTCACTGGTATTTATTATTATTATTATTATTATTATTATTATTATTATTATTATTAAAATTATTATTATTTTGCTCTTATTCTAATGAACAAGCCAAAGGCCATGTTCATTATTATCAGTTTATTATGTTACTCTTTTTTTTAACTTCTTTAAATCTGCAAACAACCTGAAGTTCTGCTGAAATGCAAAATCTTTCCATAGTATTTATTGACAGTAAATGGATTTTATCCTGAGTCAACGGAATACTGCAATTACTTTAGTCATACTGATTAGGTAGCAACACCAATGAACTACAAAATTAAAGATTGAACTCATTCAAAGGAGAAACAAGAGCCTTTCCGGAACAAGGCACTGCTATTACAAGCAAGCCCAACAAAATGACAAGTGTTGTTTAAACATGTTTCCACGCAGTGTAGTGGTTATCACGTGCGCTTCACACGCGCAAGGTCCCCGGTTCGATCCCGGGCGGAAACATCTGCATTACACTCGTGTTTCTGCAGGCTTTTTCGCCCATAGCTTGTGCTGGTTGGAATGGTGCTATTGCTTAATTGGACATATTATTTCATAATATTACGAAAAGCATCTGTAATCATTAGGTCACTATGTTGGATGTATTTACATGTATCTGGTTAACCTGACACTGCTTCCTAATCGAGAAAAGTTAGCCCCACAGTGTGGTTTATTCAGTCATCATCCATGTAAATACCTGATGCCTTTCGGAATCGAAATGTGGAAGCACATAGACACCGCACAATGAAAAACTTTCCTTGCCAAGTGAGGAGAGTTTGTTTGTATACATAATTAAAGGACCTTTTTTTCTTATCTAGGCCTAATTATATGCGTGTAAAATTTTTAAATGATACATTAGTACATTTGCACTGTACATTTGGTATCCAATTAGACATTTTATAGAGACTACTGTTATTTACATATACTGTACACGTATCTATAAGTGCATTTTGGCAAATTCATGTTCTGTATATAGCAAGAAGTCTTTATTCGTGTATGTATATGATTCCATTTGTGTAGCCACATGACAGAAATTAAATGACATGATTAAAGGCATGAAAAAAGGCAATGTTTTATACAGAGACATCTCAGCCTAATCATTCCTAACCTAACCTAAAGAGTGATAATTATAACCTTCACTCCATGTCATCAGTTATTGGCATCTTGACCCTAAAAAACATTTCTGGAAAAAGAAAAGTTTAAGAAGAAAGAAACAGAGATTAAGCCTGTCTTAAATTAGACTTTTTCCAATGCATTTAAATCTCAAGCTAACTGTAAAATGAAGAGTGAGAACAGGACATAGTCTCGGGAAATAATATACTGTAGATATAAAAAAAAAAATTGTACAATACAAAGAGGTATAGGCTGGCTTACTGTCGAGAGGTGTGGCTGAAAAGGGCATATGCTTTGAAAAGAATACTGAATTTGGTGTAAGCCCAATATTCGGTATAATCATTGCAAAATACTTTTTTCAAACCACCGATTGTCTTCCGCTTGTCCTTTTAGAATCTTTGCAAATCAAGTGGTTGTCACCTTCTTTGGACAATCAGTTTACTTCCACATTGATGCTAATTACTCAACTCTCTATCTCTCTCTCTCTTCTTTGTTCCCCTTTCACCCTCTTTGAGTATTCTTTTCAATCCCCATGGAGTTTTCAGCCACACCTCTAAATAATATATCTGTATTTTCTACTTCCTGATATTTATATAATTTCCCGACATTATGTTCTGTTCACAGTTTTCATTTTTATGTTGGATTAAGTGCTGACGGCAGAATCATGCAGCTAGATATTTTATTTGTGTATTTGGTACTTTGGCAAATCTTTAGAATCAATTTCCTGACTTGATATCAGCGTTTTTATGTAGCCCTGATGATGGGAGTGGACTGCCGAAACGCTGGTTTAAGCGAACAAGAGAAATGATTGCTATTCTTGTTTCTGTTGTGTTTATGATTAATTAAATACATCGATAAAAACGCAATTTAGCAGTTTACTGGGCAAAATATGCCACAGAATCTTTTGGAGCGGCCAAAGAAGGAGTTTTCCTGTGTAGATGAATCAATATCACCAGGAAAGCAGTTGGACACAGCCCACGAATATATACAGATGAAAGCAATATAAAAACCACAGTGTACATATCTATTTAATAATCGTTATATAAGTAACGCCCCACGAAATAGAACCGCCTGTTAAAGAACGGAACTCATAAATAGAAACATATGGAGAATTTCGTTTTATAGCAAAACATAAAAACTTAAACGAGAAAGAGAAAATCAACGGCAGGCATTTAAATTCCAAGGTTAATTGTTCGTCTTGTTTATATTTATCCTTTTCTTCCTTTTTATCTTGTTTTATCTCTTCAGACTCAGTCCCATATAGAAAAACATAATGTAACCTGTTAAAAGGCCATGTCCATTATTATTAGTTTATTGTTGTTACTTTTTTAATTCCATCAAATCTAAAACATAAAATGCAAAATCTTAAATCTTACAGAAAGAGAAAAATAATGCATTCAATTGTCACACTGATTACAGCAACACCAACGAGCTTATAGAGAATTAGAAATTTGAAACTTATTCAAAGGAGAAACAAGAGCCCTCTTCTATGGAAAAAAGTATTTACATATTAAAAGCAGCCAACAAAACATGACGAGTATGTTTTAAACATGTTTACAGTGTTTCCTCTTTCGATCCCCGTTGCATTACACTTTTTTTCGTCCATTGCTTATTGCTCCTTGAGGACGTCTTGTTTATATTTATCCTTTGTAATCATTAGGTCCTTTTTTTTATCTTTTTTAATCTGACTTCAGTAATTGACTAAACAGTCTCACAGTGTTCATTTAGTTATCATCCTCTAAACACCTGTTGTTTGGGAATGGAAGTGGAGACAACAAACCACGCAATGAAAACCTTATTTACCAAGTGATTAGTTTGTTTGCATAATATTAAATGACCTTATTATTATTTATATTATTATTATTGCCTTATCACACTTGCATTGTACCTTATTGACATTATTATGATTACACACATCTCTAATGAGTATTCTTTTCGAAACTCATGGAGTTTTCAAAACAATAAGCCATTGTCCATTATTATTGATATTTATATAATTGCCCAACATTATTGTTGTTACAGCGTTTTTTCCAATTGTAACATCAAATCTATAAAGTCCGTACACTGGATGTCAGGGTTTCTGTAGTCCTGATGATGGGAATAGATCCTTATAGTCATTGTTTTTATCTTACAGTAAAAAGTAGGTTTTTACCTTTGGAGTTAGTGGGAATAATGCATGAATCAATTAAGTCATGGACACAGCCCAGAAATATAGAGATGAAGGCCAAATATAAAAACGCCGCAGTGCAAATATTCAAATAAGTTATAGAATTAGGAAATTTGATACTTCCTATCCAAAAGAACACTCTAAAGAAATCAAGATAAAGAGAGATAGTCAGGAAAAAGTTAAACACAAAACTTAAAATAAATATTAAAAAAAATCGCCAGCAGAACAAAATCGCATGACGAGGCATGTTTAAACATCTTGTTTTATCACTTCAGTGTAGTGATGATTATCACACATCCTTGTGCACGCCAAAATCACCATTATTATTATTTTATTATGTTACTTTTTTAATTCCTTTAAATCTGCGCAAAGTCCCCTGAAATGCAAAATCGTAGTCCTGCCAGTAAACAGGTTCTATTCCGAAACAGAATACTGCATAAACATATGGATTAGGTAGCAACACCAAGCAACAACCTATTCAAAGGAGAAACAAGAGACTTTTTACCTCTATTTACATAAAGCAAGCCCAACAAAATGACAAGTCCATTGCTCCTACACATACATCTTTGAAGACTGTCCATTGCTGAAGTTGGTATGGTATGGCTGTCGCTTAATAGGACATCTTATTTCATGACGTTATGAAAAGTATCTGTAAGCATTAGGTCACTATGCTGGATGTATTTACATCTACCTGGTTAACCTGAATGTGCTTGCTGGTTGAGAAACAGTAGTCTCAAAGTCTAGTTTATTTAGTTTTCATCCAATAAATACCTGTTTCCTTTGGGAATGGAAAAGTGGAAATGCATAAACACCACACAATGAAAATCTTCCTTACCAAGTGTAAAAAATTTTGTAAATGATGCCTTAGCACACTTCCACTGTACCTTTGGTGTCTAATTAGACATTTTATAGAAACTGCTGCTATTTACATATACTGTACATGTATCTGTAAGTGCCTTTTGCCAAATGCTTGTTCTGTATATAGCAAGAAATCTCTATCCGTATATGTGTATGATTGCATGTGTGTAGTCACAGGACAGAAATGAAATGACGATTAAAAGTACGAAAAAAGGCAATGATATATTCAGACATCTCAGCCTAACCTTTCCTAACCTAACCTAAAGAGTGACAATTACAATCGTAACTTTCATCAACGTCTCCATATCATTTATGGATCAATGGGAATTACAATGCACAAACATTCTTGTGAAAACTGAAGTGTATGCTAATAATGATAAAAATCATATTCATATATTTTGCTGTGACCCTTTGATGGAAATTATATTTATAGTGCTTGATTTGATATTGCTACATATTATATTTATATTGCTTGCTTTGACCTTTTGCTGCAAACTATATTTATATTGCTTGCTTTGACCCTACTGGGATTTATATTTATACTGCTTGCTTTCAAGCGCTGCTGGAATTACATTCAAATTGCTTGCTTTCAGTACTTCACTGAAAATTACAGTTATATTATCTTTCTCCAAAGATTTCCTTAAAATTACATTTCTGTCACTTGTTCCTGCCTGTTAATACCTATCTTCAGCTTAACTAGCTGCCAAACAAAACATAGACCCTTACCGATCAACTTCAAATCTTCACATTATCCCCAAGTTGGAGCTGGGGATTGATGTCACCAGATGAGAGCAATCTGCACCGCTACTTAGTTATTATAAATCGATCAGTTATTGGTATCTTGGCCCTATAAAATTTTCTGGAAAAAAAGCTTAAGAAGAGAGACAGAGAGATTAAGCCTGTCTTAAATTAGACTTTTCCAGTGCATTTAAATCTCAAGCTAACTGTAAAATGAAAAGTGAGAACAAGACACAGTCTCGGGAAATAATATACTGTAGATATAAAAAAAATGTGCATTACAAAAAGGTATAGGCAGATTTACTGTTGAGAGGTGTGGCTGAAAAGTGCAGAGGCTTTGAAAAGAATACTGAATTTGATGTAAGCCCAATATTCGGTATGATCATTTCAAAATACTTTCTCAAACCACCGATTGTCTTCCGCTTGTTCTTTTAGAATCTTTGCAAATCAAGAAGTTGTGGCCTTCTTTGTACAGTGAAATTACTACCAGATTGCTGCTAATTGCTCTCTCTCTCTCTCTCTCTCTCTCTCTCTCTCTCTCTCTCTCTCTTCTTTTTTCCCCTTTCATCCTCTTTGAGTCTTCTTTTCAAAGCCCATGGGGTTTTCAGCCACACCTGTAAACAATAAGTCTGTATCGTATACTTTCTGATATTTATATAATTTCCCGACGTTAAGTTCTGTTTATAGTTTTCATTTTTCTGTTCGGTTAAGTGCTGACTGCAGAATCATTTTATTTATGCATTAGGTACTTTGGCAAGTCTTTAAAATCAATTTTATGTAGCCCTGATGATGGGAATGGACTAACGAAACGCTGGTTTAAATGAACAAAAGAAATCATTGGCATTCTTTTCTCTCTTTTGTTTATGCTTAATTAAGTATACCGATATAAACGCTATTTAGTACTTTACTGCGCAAAATATGCCTCAGAATCTTTTTGGAGTGGCTAGAGAAGGCGTTTTCCTGTGTAGATGAATCGTTATCACCAGGAAAGCAGTTGGACACAGCTCAGAAATATATACAGATGAAGGCAATATAAAGAGAAAGCCGCATTGTACAATGTCTACTTAATAATCGTTTTACAATTAGCGCCCAATGAAGCTTACGAAATAGATACGTATCCTATCAAAAGGAAAACTCGAAAGCGAAATCAGTGACGATAGAGAGAGGTAGGAAGTCAGGTTTTTGTAGTTAAAACATAAACACTTAAATAAAACGAGAAAGAGAAAAATCACCAGCAGACGACATTTAAACATTGCAGGACCGTCGGCTAGTTCTTTTTCATTATTTCTTATTGCTCCTTGTCTTGTTTATATTTGTTCTTTTTTCCATTTTTTGTCTTGTTTTATCTTTTCAGAGGCTCGGTCTCAAGTTTCAGTAATGGTCACTGGTATATATTATTATTATTATTATTAATATTATTATTCATAGTGCACACACATTCTAATGGGACAAGCCAAAAGGCCATGCCCATTATTATTAGTTTATTGTTATGTTACTTTTTTTTTTAATTCCTTTAAATCTGCAAACAACCTGAAGTTCTGCTGAAATGCAAAATCTTTCATAGTACTTATTGACAGTAAATGGGTTTTATCCTGAGTCAGTGGAATACTGCATTTAATTTAGTCTTACTGATTAGGTAGCAAGACCAAGCAACTACAGAATTAAAAATTGAACTCATTCAAAGGAGAAACAAGAGCCCTTCCTGGAACAAGACTACCTACTATTACAAGCAAGCCCAACAAAAAATGACAAGCATGTTTAAACATGTTTCCGTAGTGTAGTGGTTATCACGTGCGCTTCACACGCGCAAGGTCCCCGGTTCAATCCCGGGCGGAAACATCTGCATTGCACTCGTGCTTCAGCAGGCTTTTTCGTCCATTGCTTACACACATACCTTTGAAGTGTGCTGGTTGGTATGGTGCTGTCGCTTATTTCATGACATTATGAAATGCATCTGTAGTCATTAGGTCATTATGGTGGCTGTATATTCTGCATCTACCTGGTTAACCTGCTTGTGCTTACTAATTGAGAACCAGAAGTCTCACAGTCTAGTTTATTCAGTTATCATTCATGTAAACACCTGTTACCTTTGGGAATCGAAATGTGGAAGCACATAACCACCACACAAGTGAGGAGAATCTGTTTGTTTACATAATAAATGGCCTTATTTTCTCATCTAAGCTTAATTATATGTTTATAAAATTTTGTAAATGATGCCTTATCACACTTACACAATAGTTTTGATGTCCATTCAGCGTATAATTAGACATTTTGTAGAAGCTGCTGGTATCTACATATACATGTATCTATATGTGCCTTTTGGCAAGTGCATGTACTATATATAGCAAGAAGTCTATACGTATATGTATATGATTCCATGTTGTAGTCACATGGCAGAAATGAAATGTCATAATTAAAAGCATGGAAAAGGCAATGGTATACAAAGAGACGCCTAAGCCTAACCTTTCATAACTTAGTTATAATGTAACTTTCATCAACGTCTCCATATTATTTATGGATCAATATTAATTACAATATACAAACATACCTGTGAAAACTAAAGTTTATGCTAATAATGATGACAAGTATATTAATATTTCTTGCTTTGACGCCTTGCAGGAAATTATATTTCTATTCCTTGCGATGACCCTTTGCTGGAAATTATACTTATCATGCTTGGTTTGGCCCTTTGCTAGAAATATTTATATTGCTCTTACCCTTTGCTGGAAATTATATGCATATTGCTTGCTTTGACCCTTCCTGGGAATTATATTTATACTGCTTGCTTTGACCCTTGCTGGATATTAGATTCAAATTGCTTGCTTTCAGTACTTCGCTAAAAATTGCAGTAATACAGTATTACCTTTCTCTGATAATTTCTTGAAAATTATATTTCTGTTGCGTGTTCCTGACCATTATTACCTATGGTTGGCATAATTAACTAATAAACCAAACACAGACCTTCACCGATCAACTTCAAATCTTCACATCAACCGCAAGTAGCTTCTGGGGGTTGATGTAACCAGATGAGAGCAATCTGTGACGCCACTTCGTTGTTATAATTCGATCAGTTATTGGCATCTTGACCCTAAGGAAAAGAAAAATACGGGGAAAAGAAAAGTTTAAGAAGAGAGAAAGAGAGATTAAGACCGTCTTTTAAATGAGACTTTTCCAGTACATTTAAATCTCAAGCTAATTGTAAAATAAAAACTGAGAATAGAACTCAATGTCGAAAAATATTATGATGAAGATGTTCTGTTCACACTTTTCATTTTTCAGTTGGGTTAAAAACTGACTAGGATCATATAAGTAGATATTTTGTGTATGTATTAGCCACTTGGATAACTATGTAGACTACAATTTCCTGATTTTATATCCGTGTTTTTATGATGATGGGAATGGTTTACCTAAACGGTTTAAATGAACAAGAGATACGACTGCCATTCTTCTTGCTGTCCTGTTCGATTAAATTAAGTAAATAAAAAATACTTTAAGTAGGCAAGAATAAAAGGAAGTTTAATATTTATTGTGCAAAAGATGCAACTGAATGTTTTTTTTTTTTTTTTAAGTGGCCAAAAAAGGATTTTTCCTGTGTAACTGAACGAAAGTTACGATGTAGATACGTAACATATCGATGAGAATATTAAATGAAATGACAATACAGAAAACTAGGAAGCCAGGTTTTTGTAGTAAAATAAATTTCAAAAAAAGTAAATAAAACGAGGAAAAAAACCAACGGCAGACAACGTTTAATATTCCACGACACGCGGCTAGTTCTTTCTTATTTCTTATCGCTCCTTTTCTTGTTTATATATATTTATTTCCCCTTTTTATCTTTTTTCTCTTCAGATATTCAGTAATGTGTTTCAATAATGGTCACCGGTATTTATTATTATTATATTATTATTATTATTATTATTATTATTGTCGTGATGTGCATACATTTTAATGGAACAAGCCAAATGGTCATGTCCATTATTATTAGTTGATGATTGTTATGTTCCTTTTTTTTTTAATTCCTTTAAATATGCAAACAACCTGAAGTTCTGCTGATATGCAAAATCTTTCCATAGTATTTATTGACAGTAAATGGGTTTTATCCTGAGTCAACGGAATACTGCATTTACTTTAATCATAATGATTAGGTAGCAACACCAAGCAACTACAGAATTAAAAATTGAACTCATTCAGAAGAGAAACAAGAGCCCTTTCGTGGAGCAAAACTAGATAATATTACAAGCAGTGCAACAAAAAATTGCAGTCGTGTTGAAACATGTTTCCGTAGTGTAGTGGTTATCACGTGCGCTTCACACGCGCAAGGTCCCCGGTTCGATCCCGGGCGGGAACATCTGCATAAAACTCGTGTTTCAACAGGCTTTTTCGTTCACAGCTTACACATATCTTTGAAGTGTACTGGTATGATGCTGTCGCTTAATAGGACATCTTATTTCATAACATTATGATAAGCATCGGGAGTCATTAGGTCACTATGTTGGATGTATTTACATCTACCTGGTTAACCTGACACTGCTTACCAAGTGAGGAGAGTTTGTTTGTATACATATTAAACGACCTTATTTTCTTATCTAGGTTTAATTATATGTGTATAAAATTTTGTAAATGATGCCTTAGCGCACTTGCTCTATACCTTTGGTGTTCAATTAGACATTTTATAGAGACTGCTGTTATTTACATATACCGTACACGTATCTATAAGTGCCTTTTCGCAAATGCATGTTCTGTATATAGCAAGAAGTCTTTAATCGTATATGTATATGATTCCATGTGTGTGGTCACATGACAGAAATTAAATGAGATGATTAAAAGCATGAAAAAGGCAATGTTATATACAGAAACATCTCAGACTAATAATTCCTAACCTGGCCTAAAGAGAGATAATTATAATCTTGACTTTCATCAACGTCTCCATGTCATCAGTTATTGGCATCTTGGCCCCTAAAAAAAATTTCAGGAAAAAGAAAAGTTTAAGAAGAAAGAGAGAGTGATTAAGCCCGTTTGAAATTAGACTTTTTTCCAGTGCATTTAAATCTCAAGTTAACTGTAAAATGAAAAGTGAGAACAGGACACAGTCTCGGGAAATAATATACTGTAGATATAAAAAAAAAGTGTACAATGCAAAGAGGTATAGGCAGACTTACTGTGAGAGGTGTGGCTGAAAAGTGCATAGGCTTTGAAAAGAATACTGAATTTGATGTAAGCCCAATATTCGGTATAATTATTTCAAAATATTTTCTCAGACCACCGACTCTGTTCCGCTTATTCCTTTAGAATCACTGCAAATCAAGAAGCTTTTGCCTTCTTTGAACAATCAAATTACTACCATAGTGCTGCTAATTACTCACCTCTCTCTCTCTCTCTCTCTCTCTCTCTCTCTCTCTCTCTCTCTCTCTCTCTCTCTCTCTCATCCTCTTTGAGTATTCTTTTCAAAGCCCATGGAGTTTTCAGCCACACCTGTAAACAATAAGTCTGTATTGTATACTTTCTGATATATTTATATAATTTCCCGACGTTACGTTCTGTTTATAGTTTTCATTTTTTTGTTGGGCTAAGTGCTGACTGCAGAATCATTTTATTTATGTATTAGGTACTTTGGCAGTCTTTAGCATCAATTTCCTGACTTGATATCAGTGTTTTTAGGAGCCCTGATGATGGGAGTGGACTAACGCAATTTAGTACTTTACTGCGCAAAATATGCAACAGAATCTTTTTGGAGTGGCCAAAGAACGAGTTTTCCTTTGTAGATGAATCAGTATCACCAGGAAAGCGGTTGGACACAGCCCAGGAATATATATACAGATGAAAGCAATATAATAAAAAAAAAGCCACAGTGTACAATATCTATTTAATAATCGTTATATAAGAAACGCCCCACGAAGCTTACGAAATGGATACGTATCCTCCCAAAAGAAAACTAAAACGGAATCAGTGACGATACGGAAAGATAGGAAGCCAGGTTTTTGTAGTTAAAACATAAAAACAAAAGCTTAAACGAGAAAGAGAAAAATCAACGGCAGGCATTGAAACATTCCACGACCGTCGGTTAGTTCTTTTTTGTTATTTCTTATTGCTCGTTGTCTTGTTTATATTTGTTGTTTTTTTCTTTTTGTCTTGTTTTATCTCTTCAGAGACTCAGTCTCAATTTTCAGTAATGGTCACTGTATTTAATTATTATTATTATTATTATTATTATTATTATTATTATTATTATTATTATTATTATTATTATTCATAGCATGCACACATTCTCATGGAACAAGCCAAAAGGCCATGTCCATTATTATTAGTTTATTGTTATGTTACTTTTTTTTAATTCCATCAAATCTATAAACAACCTGAAGTTCTGCTGAAATGTAAAATCTTATCATAGTTTTTATCTGACAGTAAGTAGGTTTTATCCTGAGTTAATGGAATACTGCATTTAATTAAGTCATGCTGATTAAGTAGCACACCAACGAGCTATAGAATGAGAAATTTGAACTCATTCAAAGGAGATATGAGAGCCCTTTCGTGGAGTAAAACTAGTTAATATTACAAGTAGTGCAACAAAAAATTACAATCATGTTTAAACATGTTTCCGTAGTGTAGTGGTTATCACGTGCGCTTCACACGCGCAAGGTCCCCGGTTCGATCCCGGGCGGAAACATCTGCATTACAGTCGTGTTTCAGCAGGCTTTTTCGTCCATTGCTTACACGTACCTTTGAAGTGTGCTGGTTGGTATGATGTTGTCGCCCATAGGACATATTATTTCATAACGTTATGAAAAGCATTTGTAATCATTAGGTCATTATGATGGATGTATTTACATCTACCTGGTTAACCTGCCTGTGCTTACTAATTGAGAAACAGTAGTCTCACAGTCTATTTTATCCAGTTATCATCCATGTAAACACCTGTTGCCTTTGGGAATCGGAATGTGGAAGCACATAAACACCACACAGTGGAAACCTTCCTTACCAAATGAGGAGAGTCTGTTTGTTTACATAACAAACGTCCTTATTTTCTCATCTAAGTCTAATTATATGTTATATAATTTTGTAAATGATGCCTTAGCACACTTGCATTATACTTTTGATGCCCATTTGGCCTATGATTAGACATTTTATAGAATTTGCTGGTATCTACATATACATGCATCAATAAGTGCCATTTGGCAAGTGCAAGTACTGTATATAGCAAGAAGTCTATCCGTATTTGTTTATGATTCCATGTGTGCAGTCACTGGACAGAAATGAAATATCATGATTAAAGGCATGAAAAAGGCAATGATATATACAAAGAGACACCTCAGCCTAACCTTTCCTAACCTAATCTAAAGAGTAATAATTACAATCTTAACTTTCATCAACGTCTCCATATCATTTATAGATCAGTGGGAATTATAATACACAAACATACTGAAGTGTATGCTAATAATGATAATAATTATATTTATAGTCCTTGCAGTGACCCTTTCCTGAAACTTATATTAATATTGCTGGCTTTGATCTTTGCTGGAAATTATATTTATAATGCTTATTTGATATATGTATATTGCTTACTTTGACCCTTTGATGGAAATTATATTTATATTGGTTGCTTAGACCTTTGCTGGGAATTATATTTATACTGCTTGCTTTGACTCTTTGCTAAATATTGTATTTATATTGCTCGTTTGACCCTTTCTTGGAAATTATATAATTATACAGTATATATATATATTTATATTATTCGGTTCTTACCTGGCCTACTTACTGTATTCCTTGTTCAGGGGTCCAATCCGGGGGTCTAACTGATGAACAGGGTCCTTACTAATACGCTTTGAGATTCTGACTGCAATTGCTCGGTCAGGTAGGAACTTAAATAGAAAAACAGTTGGGCTGAAGACCGTACTTCAGCAAGGAACTGTTGCAGATAGACACTTAGGTTTACTTTAAGTGGAATATATTTACAATTAACACGTCAGTCAGAAGACTGGGGAATGACAGGCAGGTACAACAGGGGTCTGCCACGTGGTTAGATATTACAGCATTGTTCAAATATTGAAGAATCTATGAATAATCCTCTTGAAAGGGGTACTGAAGAATTTATTGCAGTGGCCTTGCCACTGCAAGAAGCACAAGACAAGCAGTTGTTCCACAGCTAGGAATACCATCTGCAATTAGACAATGTCAGCAGTTACACAAGGATAATTATAACGATTTCGGGTGAATCGAGGGTTGCACATATAATGCCAAGATAACTCGATTCTGTTAGATATGCTTGCGTTAAAATTCACCCTGAGCTAAGTGAGTCACGTATTTGTGATAACTCATGCTTCAGAAAAGAAAATGAAAGTGCAGTGAAAGATTAAAGATAAGTGACTGTTTGAAAGAACCTCGAATCAGGACTTTACCTTATAATGGAGCAATGGAGAGCCTCGTTGAATTTCACCAGGGATGGAGGATGAGTTCAATGGGAATGCACAGGTAATGTGACTGGGTGGTCGAAAGATGACCACGTGGGAGTCAGCTCAATAAGGAGCATGCAAGGGGATGTGTGTCTGTCTGCTACCAGTAGGGTTCTGAGGACGAGGCCAGCTGTCTCTGGCCCTTTATGACCTCGGAGGCTTAATTTCTTGCTCTTTGCAGAGGGCGCTGGGGTCGCAAGATGGTGACTCAGTCATGTGTCATGATTCTCCATTTTCTATGTCAAGACCTTACAAATCCTGGTGACCTCTGGCAACCCATGTTCGCCAGCTTTTATGAGGGACTCGGCCTTTCTGGCAGATTTCGGCAGGCTTCCGTTTCCATTCGCCTTTTACCTGAAAAAGGTTATCTCAAGCAGTCACCAGGTCTTAGGAAAGATAAACAGATGCACCAAATTTCGTAGGGGCTGAGTTTCTCACACCCTTCCTCAGTTAGTTATCAGTATGAAAATACTTTATTTAATTTGCACGGCAGTTTGGAGGTTTGGGTTTGCTTAGAAAGTGGTTTCTCACGTTAAAAAAAAAAATATATATATATATATATATATATATATATATATATATATATATATATATATATATATATATATTTGTGTGTGTATATGTATGTATTTCTTACTTTTGACCCTTTGCTGGAAATTACGTTCAGATTGCTTGTTTTCAATACTTCGCTGAAAATTGCAGTTATATTACCTCTCTGATCATTGCCATAAAATTACATTTCCGTAGCTTGCTTCCCACCGTTATAACCTATCTGTAGCTTGACTAATTATCCAACAAAACATAGACCCTCACCAATCAACTTCAAATCCACACATCAACCCCAAGTAACCACTGGGGGTTGATGTCACCAGATAAGAGCACTTTGTGGCGCTACTTTATTGTTATAAATCGATCAGTTGTTGGCATCTTGTTCTAAGTTTAGCGGCAAGACACAAGAAGTATTTCCGGAAAAAGAAAAGTTTAAGAAGAGAGAAAGAGAGATAAAGCCCGTCTTTTCAATGAAATTTTTCCAATACATTTAAATCTCAAGCTAACTGTAAAATGAAAGATGAGAACAGAGCACAATGTCGGGAAATAATATATTGAAGATATAAAAAACGTGTACAGTACTAAAAGTTATAGGCAGACTTACTGTTGAGAGGTGTGGCTGGAAACTGCACAGGCTTTGAAAATAATACTGAATTTGATGTATGTAAACTCAATATTCTGTTTAATAATTTCAGAATACTTTCTCAAACCACCGATTGCCTTTCGCTTGTACTTTTAGCATCTCTTTAAATCAAGAAGCTGTCGCCTTCCTTAGGCAATCCAATACTGTCACTCTGTTACACATTGCTGCTCATTACTCACCTCTCTCTCTCTCTCTCTCTCTCTCTCTCTCTCTCTCTCTCTCTCTCTCTCTCTCTCTCTCTCTCTGTTACACATTGCTGCTCATTACTCACCCCTCTCTCTCTCTCCCCTTTTTTCCTCCCTGCCATTCTCTTTGAGTTTCCAGCCACATAGTATTGTATACTTTGTCATATTTACTTTCTGATTTTTATATTATTTCCCGACATATGTTCTCTTCATAGTGTTCATCTTACAGTTTGGTTAAGAGCTGACTGTAGTAGAATCATGTAAGTAGATATTTTGTGTATGTATTAGGCACTTGGGCAAGTATTTACACTTTACAATTTCCTGATTTTATATCCCTGTTTTTATGTACCCCTGATAATGGGAATGGATCCCCGAGACTGGTTTAAAGGTATATTGCCTTCATATGTAAATATTTCTGAGCTGTGTCCAACTGCTTTCCTGTTGATACTGATTCATCTACACCGGAAAACTCCTTCTTTGACACTTCAAAAAGATTCTGTTGCAGTTTTTGTACAGTACAGTACTAAATTGTATTTTTCTTGTCTACTTTAAATATTTATCAGTTATTTAATTAATCGAACAGAACAGAATCTTTTTGAAGCGCCAAAGAAGGAGTTTTCCGGTGTAGATGAATCTGTATCACCAGGAAAGCAGTTGGACACAGCTCAGAAATATTTACATATGAAGGCAATATACAAAAAGAACCGCAGTGTACAATATCTATTTAATAATCCTTATACAAGTTTCACCCCAAGAAGCTTCCGAAATAGATAAGTAACCTATTGGGAAGAAAACTCTGAAACGAAATCAGTGATGATACAGAAAGGTAGGAAACCAGGTTTTTGTAGCTAAACATAAAAACTTATAAAACGAGAAGAAAATTAACGACCTGCGACACAACATTCCACGACCGTCGCCCAGTTCTTTTTTATTGTTTCTAATCGCTCCTAGTCTTGTTTATGTTTGTTCTTTTTTCGCCTCTTTATCTGGTTTTATCTCTTCAAATATTCGGTGCCAAGTTTCAGTAATGGTCACTGGTATTTGTTATTATTATTTTTATTACAATAATTAGTGTGCACACATTCTAATGGAACAAGTCAAAAAGCCATTCCATTATGATTAGTCTATTGTGATGTTACTTAAAATTTTTTTTAATTCCATTAAATCTATAAACAATCTGAAATTCTGCTGAAAAGCAAAATCTTATATTATTTATTTGACAGTAAATGAGTTTTATCCTGTATCAAGAGATTACTGCACGTACAGTACTCTAATCATAATGGTTAGGTAGCAACAAGAAGTCACTATGGAATTAAAAATAAAACTTATTGAGAGGAGAAACAAGAGGCTTTCCTGGAACAAGACTATAGTCAAACCAAAATGACTACAACATGTACGTTTTAGACGTTGCCACTTTTTCCAGATTTAATTCATAAAACCTTGAGTTAAGTAGGGATATCGTGTAGATGTGGCAGAAACGTTGTCACTGCCTTCTATATACCAGGTCAGAAAGGATAAACAGCTTGACACTATTCTTCTGCATTTCTAACACGGAAGACGTAAAATGAGTGAAAGGACTGAAAATTGATGACGAGTAAAGGATAATGTGTAGTGAAAAAAATACAGTAAATGAAGAATTGAAATCATATACTAAACTCTTGATAACAGGGTGGGATAAGGATGATTTAATTTCTAAATGCATTATAAAAATCCCCAATATTTAGCCCAGACTCACTGATGAAAATATTTAATACAGTGCAATGAAATATACGGTTAATGGCTCCTCAAGTGATGGTAGATTGTAAATTAAGTCGGCCTTGTCCCAGAACGGTCTCTTTCTTCTGGACTGCTCTCGGGAGGGATATGTAGGATTTCATGACCAGATTAAAGAACCCTGAACTGACAGATGCAGATTAACTGTTGTTGGCTTATAAAGCAGGAAGAACTTTGGCAATGTACCTATAATGACAGCCATGTTCGTAGTCATTTTGGTTTGACTTTAGCTAATATTACAAGCAACACAACAAAAAATTACTATCTTGTTTAAACATGTTTCCGTAGTGTAGTGGTTATCACGTGCGCTTCACACGCGCAAGGTCCCCGGTTCGATCCCGGGCGGAAACATCTGTAACATTCGTGTTTCAGCAGGCTTTTACGTCCATAGCTTACACACGTGCCTTTGAAGTGTGCTGGTTGGTATGGTGGTGTCTATTAATAGGTAAGACATCTTATTTCATTCATAGCATTATGAAAAACATCTGTAATCATTAGCTCATAGTGATGGTTGCATTTACATCTACCTGGCTAACCTGCTTGCTCTTACTAATTGAGAAGCAGCAGTCTCACAGTCTAGTTTGTTCGGTTATTATCTGTGTAAACACCTGTATCCTGTGGAAATTAAACCATGGTAGCACATAAATGCCACACAGTGAAAACCTTCCATATCAAGTGTGGAGAGTTTTTTTTGTTTTCATAGTATTTGGATGATGACAATTATTTTGTGCTTGACCAAAGTATATATGGAATTACATTGTTTATGTTGATGTGACAAGGTCCGTAAATAGAATACCGGTAGATAAAGTTTGGTTAAAATTATTGAAAGACAGGATGAGCTTATGCACAGTGCACGACTCGATCCCAGGCTGAAGCAGGTGTTTTCACTGCTGATACTGAGTAAACTGCACTGTACAGTCACTGTATTTCAGTCAATAAGCTAATGCAAATGTTTAGAATATTTCACATTTCCAGTGTGTTGGTATATCTGTCAACTCATAAAAGTTCCTGTGTAGTGCAGTTTACTCGGTTATCAGCAGTGAAAACGCCTGCTCCAGCCCGGGATCGAATCGGGCACCGTGCATTAAAAGAGAAACAGTAGCTGCATAGTAAAGTTTATTCAATAATCAGTAACGAAATTATTGTTTTTGCAGAGATTGAACCAGGGGCCTTGCATGTGTGAAGAACACTAGGCTACATAAACCTTGATAATATATTGCTAAATGAGACAATAGCCACAAAGTTCAGTAAGAAAACACCTGTTTATATCCAGGTTTGAACTTGAGACCTTGCACATGTGAGAACCACTTCACTACAGAAACCTCATGCACGAAAGTATTAAATGAGAAACAGTAGCTGCATAGCTCTGTTTATTCAGTTGTAGGTGATGAAAACACTGTTTCAGCCTGGGATTGAACTAGGGACATTGTGCGTGTGAAGCGCACATGTTAACCACTATCCTACAGACAACACATGTTTTTCATGTGATTTTTTTACTCTATGTAAAGTGTTAAGGAAATAAGGTATTTACGGATAATTATGATAAAAATTTTTATAAAACACATTATTCTGGCATTTAGAGAACAGCAAAGATATTTCACCACCCTTGCTTTCTACTACTTTCAACAGTATTGCAGTGGTTAAGATGAGTCCTTAAATGCAATATCCCAATGATTATTATTATTTTTTAAGTGTTCTGCAGTATTTCATTGAGTGTTTTATCTTCACATATCCAAAAAAGTTTTAAAAACTTATTGTACCTAATAATGTCATACATTTGGTACTGCTTTTATCGGGCGAGCTGTCATTAAAATGGCCATATTAATTAAGTTTCAGTCTAGAGTGTATGGTACTCTCATATCGGTAATGAAAACACCTGTTTCCGCCCGGGATCGAACCGGGGACCTTGCGCGTGTGAAGCGCACGTGATAACCACTACACTACGGAAACCTATCAAGTTTTTCTGACCATGTCTGGAAGCATTTCTTGTCTATGAATTAAAGTACAAAGAGAGAACATTTAAGATTATTTATGTTTCAAATTACAAAACACGTTCTTCACACCTGAGAGGCGTGATTATTTCATCACTGCCAAATTGGCCTCATAATAACCATTATATTATGGAACAAATTTTATTACCACGTTCTCCTCCTATTTTGCTCCGTTATTTTAATGGTTAAGGCGAGTCTTAGACACATCATCCCGCTGATGAAAATGCAATTTAGATTTCAGTGCTACTGTGGCATTTTGTTAAATGCCCTTCCAAATAATGCACGATAGGGAACAAAAAAATAAGTTTTTCATGTAGACGACAAATTCTGGCTGGTATCTTTGTAAGCTAGTGTTATCGAATGCAGCTTTGATTAAAGATTCTGAGTAAAATGTCTGTGCTCATTTAATTAGAAAAAGTAGCTTCACAGTCCAGTTTACTGAATTGTCTTCACTGAAAACACTTGTTCTGCCAGGATCGAACCGTTAAAGTTGTGCGTGTGATGATTTGTTTTTTGTGTTCAACTAATTGATCTCTTCTTTCTGTATTTCCTGTTACCTTCTGTTACTTCTTTCTTCTGTTACTATATTCGTTGGAAGCTTGAATTTCAAGTCTATGGCCCCTGTGGGCTTGTTCCATACGAGTAGGGTTCATGTTCTGAATAATAATAATAATAATACCCTCCGTAAATCATCAGGCTAAGTATTATCTTGTTTATAGTGCTAAAAAAAGAACAATTACAGATATTTATTTTCCATATTATCACAAAACACATTGCACTCCCCTTGGGCAAATTTCAGTATCCTCTTATTGTTGCTATTTTTCTACAATATCCTAATTATTAAAATTAATTCTAAATTTCAATATTTCTGTGGCATTTCATGCAATGTTCTTCCTTGATGCAGTGCAAAAGGAGAGAAAGAAAGTTTTTCACTCAGGAAAACAAACTCTCCTTGGTATATCCGTAGTTTAGTGGTTAATGAGTGAAATTCACGTGCAAAGCAGTTGGTTCATTCCTGGGCAGAAACGTTTGAATTAAATTCTCAAGTTGCAGCAGACGTTTTCGTTAATTACTAAAATAAGTATCTTTGCAATGTTTTTGTTAGTTAGGCTCTGTCTAAAATATCCACAACAACATGAGTCAATGTTTTGGTTGATAACACTGAAAATTCTAGAACAATACTTTAAATAACATTATCAAAAAGCTGTAACACATATATACTTGGTAATGATCATAAATCCTTAAACTTAAAACTGTCTGGTTCAATTGCATGCGCTAATCAGTTAAGAGCCAGTAGCTTCACAGGGGAATTTATATCATTATCGCCAATGAAAACACCTGTTTGCACGTCGGATCGTTTCGTGGACCCTGAACATATACACATGATAACCTGTACACCACGGAAGCCTTCCCTCTTGGATGTGGTCTTGCCCGAAGACTTTTTTTTCCTCTAAGATGTAAGGAAAGAACAGTTATGGTCGTAAGGATGGTTCCTTAGGACCCCACTCCTGCAGTGAGTCCCTACCCTTGGGATGCTTCATGGCCTGGCAGGAGCCCTGCCTCTCTCCTGGAAACAGCCTCTGAGCAGGACCTTCCTGGAAAGGTTGCTTCCCAAGAACTTCATCCTCTCTCCTAGGTTTGCCGTCTTAGAGGAAGATAGAGCAACCTTGACAGGAAGGTCTTCTGAGGCTGCTTTCTAGCAGGGAGGCAGGACTCCTGCCAAGCTAGGCAGCATCCCAGGGAAAGGGCCTCAGTGCAGGGGTGCTCTGTCTCCTCTAGAATTTCAACCCTCGAGGAGGTGCTGGAGACACTTATCAAGGGATGGCTCTCCTAGAAGCCTAGTTCCCCACCCTGTGGTGAGGTGGTCCTCCAAGGATGCTTCCTGGCCTGGTAGGAGCCCTACCTCCCTCATGGGAAGCAGACTCTGAAGAGGACCTTCCTGGCAAGGACGCCCTTTCTCTGTCTAGGATGGCAACCCTTGGGGAGGGGCTAGAGACACCCGAAAGGTATGGCTTCCCAAGGAAGCCTTGGCCCCCACACCTGTCCATGAGGAGAAAATGTCATCAATATAATGTACATGTAGTACACTTCTTGGTAGTATGTCAGATAAATAGTTTATTTCAAAATACTCCATGTAAATGTTGTTGAACACTGGAGACAAGATTTCCCGTGGCCATGCCCTTGTTTATGCATCTTGAAAGTATATAAATAACGAGACGTTGGCGGAATGGTTAAAAATTTCAGTATTGAACCGTTATGACTATACATGAGTTTTTTTAAACATTCAATTTAAACAGCACTATCAGTTACAAACATCACATATACTTCAGTGCATTCTTAAATTCGCAAGTCGTTTATGCTCAAACAATACCATTTAAAAATTTACAAATTTTGTGATATTGAGAACAGACATATATTTATAACCTTAATTAACTGTTGCTCTCTATGTATTTTTGTATCAATCTATATATATATATATATATATATATATATATATATATATATATATATATATATATATATATATATATATATGTATGTATGTATGTGTAATGTGTATGTACATGTATATATATATAATATATATATATATATATATATAAAATATATATTATATAGTCATGTCTCTTGTATATATACAGTAGTATCTTTGTACAGAAAAAATAATGAAGTAAAATTATGTCTTTGCTCACATGTATTTATGTAAATGTTCATCATTATCAGTTATTTCTCAACCTGCTGAGGGTAATAGAGAATTCCCGAAAAATCATTTTAATAATATATATATATATATATATATATATATATATATATATATATATACACATATACAAGATGACACTATATATATATATATATATATATATATATATATATATATATATACAAGAGATATGACACTATATATATATATATATATATATATATATATATATATATATATATATATATATATATATATATATATATATATATATATATATATATATATATAAATATATATACATATAGATACACATACATACATACATATATATATATATATATATATATATATATATATATATAGATAGATAGATAGATAGAGATAGATAGATAGATAGATAGATACAAAGATACACTGATATATGATTTACAGTAAATATGCGACTTTATCACAAGGAAAATGAAACAGTGAGTGTAAATCCTGACCAGTTTCATCTCTACATCTAAGACATGGTTGCAGAAATTACAATATATGTATATATACCAGAAGGACAATACAAATGCATGTACAGAATTTTGGAAACCAGGCGGGAGTAGGAGTAGACGGAGCTGTACTCTAGGCGTCTAATGTGTCAAATACTCTGTTTATAAATCTTTATCTATGCAAGTGGTTTCTTACCTTTATCCCTATTCATTCCGACTACCTCTCTGAAAAATCTGTACATTTTACATATTTCTCTTGAAATTAATGGGTCGAGTCATGCTTGACTGATTTCACATTTTTAATAAAGCTGTCTTTGTCAAAACTAGACTCTATGGTGTTTCTTTCCAGCACAATATTAGAATAAACTCTCTTTATTGCTCCTGCTCAGTTGGTTGTATGATTGTTTTTACTAGCATGTACGAAATTTTGACTGTTCAACTGTGCGTATCGTATATATACATTTTTTTATGCCATTCCGTTTAATTTTTCCAATGATTTTCCAATCTGACCAATATCATAGTTGTCACAAGATTTACATAAGATTTGAATTACTCATCCTTTAGTATTGTGGGGTGAGTTCTTTATAAGCTCTTGTTCCATTGTTTTACTTTTCTGAATTGCTACAATAACTCCAAAATTCTTAAGGGGATGGGGAATATTTTTGAAATTATTATTATATGGTAGTACAAGTTTTTTGTTGTTATCATAAAATGTTTATTGCCCTCTTAAAGAATTGTCTAGTACAGAATCATATTTTAATTTCTTGCCCGGATTCCTAATTGCATCTATTTCATTATCAGTGTAGGCAGGTCAACTGATTACGTTATGCTCCTAAATACACATGTGCAGACTGAAAAGGGGCACCAGTTAACGAATGGCTGTTACTATTGTATGGCATTATTTTCGATTTTTACAATGCCTTTATTTGACCATAAGCATCCTCAGTATACATACCTATGGACTTGTACATATTTCATTTTTAAATTTGTTTAAAATTACCTGTTTCCGCCCGGGATCGAACCGGGGACCTTGCGCGTGTGAAGCGCACGTGATAACCACTACACTACGGAAACGTTCCTGTGCTATAGATTCGCAGCACTTTCGGTATATATATCTCTCATTTTACATTACACCAAGAAAGAACATCACAAAGTTCCATAGAAACATTGACATTTTAAGTTCACATTATTCAGCAGGATGCTTTAGAAGAGGGAGAGAGAGGCTAGTGAAATCTGTTACGTAGTATTGGTAGATGTCAGCCTCACAGTCGTGAAAATTCTGTATTTCTCTCACCGTTAGGGGAGCGTACAGTGTAAAATATTTAGAATGATTTGTTAACTTTTTCATGTATTCTTTCTTAACATCCTAGAAAAGAAGCTGAGTGAATCCTTTCAATAGGACATTCTAAAGATGGAAGGTTTCCGTAGTGTAGTGGTTATCACGTGCGCTTCACACGCGCAAGGTCCCCGGTTCGATCCCGGGCGGAAACAGGTGTTTTGTGAAGTTCCTGAAACTTATGTAACTAGTACACAAACAGTAATTATCAAGGTCAATAACGTGGTAATTATATTAAAACATATTTAAATACTAACGTTCACACGTCATCAAAGTTGTTGACAATAACATCCAATGGGAAGATCTGGATGCTTAGCTGACAGTGACAGACCACCAAACACAATAGAGCCACCAGCTTTAGTTATGAGCAAAAATAGACTTCAGCATTAGGTTTAAAACCGATGCCTCCACTCAGTTTAAAGAGCTGTAATACGTATTTGGTAATAATGAATACCCTTGCTGAAATCTATCTAAATGCCCATCTGTGCACACGAAGTGAAAAAATAGTAGCTCCAGGCAGAATCTTAATCGTCTTCCTTGATGATAATCGGTTATCGCCCGACATCGAACCGAGGACATTGAGTAAGAACGCGCATGCGATAACTATTTTATTCTAAACTTTCCTCCAGAACTCGTTGCCGTTTAGTTCTGTTGCAATCTAGAATTTTTTTTTTTTTTTCATTTCCACGTCAAGATATTCTCAGTCATAAAAGAAATGCATCATGTATGTAAACAGAATGAGTAAAGTGAATTAGGTAAATGAATTAATACTTAAATTATGAGGAAAGCTCAGGTTTTCGTTTATAGATGGTCAATTTAAAATGTATTCACTGATGGCTGTTTCAAAATGTTTTCTCTTTTTCTGTAACTTAACTGACTTTTCAACAAAGTTAATGAACCAGTGACTTATAGTTTATTCCCTTCTTTACGTTTCATACAGGATTCAGTCAGCCTCTCTTGATTTCCGGACTAAGACTGAAACTTCTAGTCAATCTTTAGCGTATACAGTTTTAATTTCATTTAACAAGGGCATTAAGATGCCGGCGGAAAATGGTACAGTACGGTAAAACAAAACAAACCATGTTTACTAATAGAACGAAACAGATAACATGATAGTAACGAGGAAGCTACGACCAAAATATGGTTGGTAGGAGTGTTTGCCTGATAGTAATAAGAATTGTGACCTATCGTCTGACATGAGTAACTTTAGCTAAGGAGGCAAAGGAAGACTTTGCAATAACGGGAAGTAGATCATGATCACAATATCATACAGAGATTTAAATCGCGTCACACAGCAATTTCAAGTTGATTTTCTAATTTCGTGTCATAGTTATTCTCAGATGAGTGGGAGGCTTAGCTGTTCTTGAGCTGTATCACTGTCACAAACAGGTTTCAGTACCAAATGAACATTAATTTTGTTTCTCAATTTCATAGCCTTGTCTTTTCTGGACTTATGGAGAACAGAATTTGTGTATCAACCTTTTTTCGTCGTCGAGGACACTTATCTCCGTATAAAGTTTGGTTACTTCTATTTTTTTCCGCTAAAAGACCCGGTAACGTGCATGGCCTTCGAAGGAGGAGTGTTAAGAATGATTTACAGTTATCTCTTCTTGACTTCCGAGCATAAACGAGGCGATCATTATAACTCAAACCAGACCTCCAAAGAATGCCAGATTGTTCCGTAGGAGTGAGAAAGCTTAGTTCAGTTATTCCCGAATGGATAGTGAGGTCAGGCCATCACCCGCAGTATATCAATGCAAAAATGTCTCTCAATTTTTTCAACTTTAGTGATATCTAAATTAAATCACTCGATGCCTTTACGAATATTGGCAAGTCCGGTGTTATCATTTCACGGCAAAATCACAGGAGTGAGGTAGTACAGTGCATCTGACCTGTAATTTTGATAAAAGTTCATTTATCACTTAGGTTGAAATACAGTTATCAGACTGAATGTTTGCCAAATTCCACACGCTTTTCCGAAAGGTTTCGTACACAAAAGCTGAAGAGATGTTACATTTTTCATATTCCTGGATGTTTTTTTGACACCAGTAATCCAGATATATTTTCTTTTTTTAGAATTATTAGATAATACGAAGTCCACAATAACTTCCCAACTTTAAAGTAATAAAGAGCAATAATGGTGAATCCTTGAGTCCGATAGAGAGCCTCCGCGCGAATTCGAAAAGAAATCGCTCGTCCGCAGCCTCCGTAACGACGCTTCTTATGGGTTGCTATTGCCGGGAACGGTAGTGTTGGGACTGAGAGTGAAGGCCTGTCAAAAGCAACGGGGCCTTTTGCCACCTGACCTTCTTTGTTTTTCTTTTCTTCCCTTGTTGTGGCCTTCTTCTTTCTCTTTCTTCGCCCTGCGGGGCGACGAAGCTCTCTCTCTCTCACTCTCTCTCTCTCTCTCTCTCTCTCTCTCTCTCTCTCTCTCTCTGTCCATGAACGTTTCACGGCTCTACCGGTGGGTCGTTGCCGGGTGGGGCCGGCCCTCCGCTGTCTAGGGCGTTGATGGACCGCTCGTTCTTTCTCTCTCTCTCTCTCTCTCTCTCTCTCTCTCTCTCTCTCTCTCTCTCTCTCTCTCTCTCCACAATTATAAATTAATTTTGTAGTATCTGGTAAAGGTATTTTTTATGTTTTTTCAGCCATGATTACCAGTGAATTATTTGATGTAATTGAAACTTTGATATTTATTCTTTCTTAATGATTACCAGTATCTCTCTCTCTCTCTCTCTCTCTCTCTCTCTCTCTCTCTCTCTCTCTCTCTCTCTCTCTCTCTCTCTCCACAATTATAAATCAATTTTTTAATATCTGGCAAAGGCACTTCTTACAAGCGTTTCAGCCATGATTACCATTAGATGGAAATGAAATGTTGTTTTTCATAATCAGTGATTTCTAGCATCCTTCTCTTTGGTAGCAAAGATTAATACAGAATTGGAGAAAGTTTGGGATAGTAATTAATGGTATCAACTACCATGGCGTTGGTGCTGTACATGTAACAGAACTGGTTATTAATGAGTACAATATATAGCAAGCACTCACATATTGCCTGCGTGTATTTTTTTATAACGCGAAAATATTTACAGTTAACTGCTGTTAGCACTGATATGTTGCATGTCTTTTCTATTATGCCCATAGAAAAGATATCATAGTTCGTGATATCTATTTCTTCTCCTTAACAACGGCAACAGAATTAGTAGCAGTGGTGGCTGACGACATCGTTGGAAACCATAGATATCCCCATTAATAATTCTAAATTGAAGACATTTTGGCGAATAACGTGGCTCCGTCTCCTTTGAGCCTGGTTGGGAGTTCTATGGGCAGAAATCCCAGCTCATTGCGTTTTACTGTTATAACTTTTTTCCTTAACAGACTTATTTGGATACATCTTGATATATGCGTAGTAAAAAAAAAAAAATGTTTGAAGCCACTCTTAGAAGCACTGGGTACCCTCAGCCTATTCTGCGCCTTTAGAAAATAGGCTAAAATCTACAGCGCTTCAGCCACATTCTAAGGAAACGATTATCCAATGTAAAATTTTATTGTTTTAAAGAGTAGAGGCCAGTGTGACGGGCAAAATAATGCCCTCTTCTATCCCAGGCTCAAAAAAACAAGACAGAGGTAAGGGAAGAAACAAGGGCGAGCGAAAGGCAGGAGGGCAAGGAGAGTCAAGAGCAGCAGAAGCAGAAGGAGAATTCCAAACCTTGGCAGTAGAACTGCCGATTGCCACAGAGCCATTGTGAAAAAGATGGCTTGGCGGGTGTTCAAAACTTCTTTACAGTAGGAAGATTTCTCCTTTTGAACAAATCAGAACAGTGACCAACACTGTACCTTATAAAAGAGAGAAAGGAGGCCACCTAAGATACAATTTTAGTAACTGAATGCTCAGTTTCAGATATGCACAGATACCTGTTACGATAAAAATCCACTTGCTGTTGGCAAGTTTTGTTAAGTGAAGTTGAAAAACAGCTACTGTACAACTGCCTTTAGCAACATCATCATCATCATCATCATTCTTGTTTATCGCCCCTCGCTGAGTCCATCTGGCTAGCCCTGTTTGTTAATTAGTATGTAAATTTCTGGAATTAGTAGCGGTTCTGTATCAGTGCTGTATCTTGGAGATATTAAATGATCCAAATTGCTAATCTGCCGTCTGAAAATAAGGCGTATTGTGGATCAGTAATTTCATATTTGGCGTGCTTCTATTTTGTCTCCATTTCGATAGGAATGAATGTAAGGCAGCTTGTAGATTATCACCTCATCTCTCGGCCACTTTTCACCCCACTGCATGATGACCTCTCTCTCTCTCTCTCTCTCTCTCTCTCTCTCTCTCTCTCTCTCTCTCTCTCTGTGCAGGAGAATTCCTCCTCGTTTACAGCGACCTTGTAACCCCCATCAGGACATCTTTTTCTACATGTGCTTTGTGAAATTGAAATTCAGCAATACCCAGATGACAAAGATGAATAAATGTTTCTTTCCTTTGATTAACAAACTCTGGAACTGTCTTCATGACTTCCTTGAATCTTATCGCCTTAATTATTATTTTTGAGAAACTGATAATTTATTGTTCCCTTTCTTTTTCTTTTTCTTGTTTCCTTCGAACCTGGGTTACAAAAGGACACTAGTTTGCCTGTCCCACTATCCTCTTGAATAAAAAAAAAAAACTGAATAGTCAATGTCGTGTATTCAAAAGGAGCCTACGTTTCTCCGGTATCTATCTTGGGTACCATAATCAATGTCCATTATTGCTCCTTCGTGTGATTATTCTTTCAACGGTATATTACTCTAGAACGTTTCTTAGATATTTCGTTCAATAATAGTGAGCCCATAGAATCAGTCACTAAGTATACTTGTCAGTTATCTATGAAACCTTCACAGTCTGAAGAGAGCTTTTTACTTTCGCAAGAACACGCCCCGTCATTTGAATAAAATAATGTTTAAGTTTAGTCTTTTATCAATATTTGCTGTCAATATTTTTAGTTTATTTTGTAACTGATAGCCTACGTAATTTTTCTTGTCTACAGTTCGATGAAAGGTTTAAGCAAGCTCTAACGCTCGAATGAAGCGGGGTGAACTATTGCTTAACAGTTTTTTAATTAGCATAGTACCAGCAGACATACATGTAAAATTCAGGCATACAAACTTGTAATAATAGTACCGTAATGGGCAAAATATTTCGGAAAGGTGTTGTGTGCTGAGCTTCAACTGTTGTCAATATTTCGCATGCTTAACACAGGCTCGAGGAATTCGCCTGTTGGCAAGCGATTAATATAGTCTACGTGAAATGATGGCCTTATGTCAGCACCGACCCCTACACTCCTGAAGTTATTTAAAGACGAGTAGGTTAGGGTATTGGAATGTTGTGTTTGTGTATTGGGCTGTGGGTGAAGTGATGATGTGTTGCGTATCATGTACCGGGAAAAAAAAGCCTGTTGTTATGATAACGCAAAAATTGACGGCTGCAAATTTTATATGTAATTATATGTGACATCATTATACTTTTAATTATGTCTGGTAATCTCATTGTGTGGTGGATAATATTAAAAGTAAACTGTAATCCATCGATGAACAGAAGTTGATAGCCGTTTTCTTTTAACACTTGAGATTAGAGAACGTGGGATTAAAATCGTTTTCTGTGCCTAAGGAATGTTCGTGTAAATCTTTCATGGTACACTATTAACCTATTTGATGTCTCCTTGACAGCATTAGTACATAGTGGATAATGTCTGTTGGTCGTGATTTTTTTTTATCTGTGAAAATGTGAAAACTTACGTAGCATAATTTCAAGGCACTGACTTTACTTCATTTTTAATAAACATTTTTGACAGAAGCCAATGGGAATCTCGTTCGTGCGTCAGACTTGAAAATAGGCTTACAGTAGATCATTCCTTATAAAAATACATTCCTTCAGAAAGATGAAAAATTCGACCTTGATCAAAAAAGAAAAATCTCCCATCATAACTCTGACATCCCACGTCATACAGGTGAAAGGAAAGCAGATATATGCCCCCCCCCCACCTTTCTCTCTCTCTCTCTCTCTCTCTCTCTCCAGAGTTGTGACGGCCTCGTGATCCTTCTTAGCTCAAGATGTGTCCTCATTACCTAAAATAATATGTCTGTTGAAGATAATCCTCTTTTCCTTAGCGTGACTGAGCCGGATTTGTGATTTTTATGGTATGTCTGCTTTTGTATTATGATGGTTATACACATATATATATATATATATATATATATATATATATATATATATATATATATATATATATATGTATATATATACATATGTATATATATATATATATATATATATATATATATATATATATATATATATATATATATATATATATATATATATATATATATATATATATATAGAACGACGATGAAGGCAGAGGCCTAATATAAGGACAACAAGGGTAGAAGGAAAGGCTCACGAACATATGACATAGGTTATTGTAGCCGTCGGCGTATCTCAAAATCCATTACATTATCAAGGTAGCAATGACAATGTATTTTGGTTATAAAAAACCGTCCCATCAAATCAGGAAAATTTTTTTTTTTTTTTCACTGAAACAAGGGAAAACAAAACCCACCCAAAACAAGGATAAATGGTGACAAAACATAAAAAAAAATTGAAACAGAGAATAAGTAAACAAAACAGCAGAACCGTTAAGCAGTAAGAAGAGTTGTGATGTTCTTTTTATAATTGAAATATATTGTGTCATTGTAGCCATGATAATGAAGTAGATATTGCTAAAACGCCGTCGGCAAATCATATACAATAAATTATATCAAAATATATATATATATATATATATATATATATATATATATATATATATATATATATATATATATATATATATATATATATATATATATTGTGTGTGTGTGTATGTTCGTGTGCACGCACGTTCCCTGATGTATAACAGGGAATAATGGAATTCAGGATATAAATCCAGGTCGATTTCACATTTAGTTTTTAAAACATTTTCAGAGGACAAACACTGTATCAACTCTCTTGAATAGGCTATGCCGCAGAAACTCAAGACGAAACCAGTCAGATTTGTGCCGTTTCATTTCTCCATGTGGTACAGCTGCAGTGTAACGGTTTATATCTTATCACATGTGATTATGGATTTACGAGGTACTTAATATTTATCTGTATGGGTGAGTACTCATATTTGTTACTTTATTTAACACCTGCTTTTTAGATAGGTAGTTGAGCTCTTTTCACCTTTGACAAGTTTTGAAATTTTTACATAACAACAGTATTTCCACGACTCAAATGTAATATCTTAAACAACAGTTTACGAATTTAAAGTATAACGTTGGTTGTGAAATTATGTAAATTCTCGGTCTACCATGATCATTGAAGAAGTACAGTCCGAAGCATAAAAGAAATTACTTCAAAATGACAGTCTTCTTTTTTTACGAACTTCGAGCCCGGAAATGAGGAGTGCCTACCGGAATTTAAGAAAAAAAGAATAATTACAGATAGTAGCAGTGTGCAGTCGTCTCTCATTCAGCGAATTCTTGATTAAACTGCTGGCAATTTACACACACATGCAAAGATATATACGCATATATATATATATATATATATATATATATATATATATATATATATATATATATATATATATATATATATATATATATATATATATACAAACACTAAAACAAACACACATTGCCGCCCTGACCACGGGACACACATGCATAGAAACAGAGCTCTTACTTGGCATTGCAGATGTGTTAAAGTGATGCTGACTGACCTCGAGAACTTATCTCTTGATTTAAGGGGCTCGAGGGATATTGACTGACTGAGTACGCTGTGTCCCAAGATGAAGATTTTTCATAGAAGGTCGTAGATGAACAGTTAACTTTCTTGGCGGCTTCTCATGTATAACAGGAACTTAGTGTCAAATTGACGTTTATGATGTCGAAGATGGTAGCCTTTTCAACGCAGATAAAGTGCAAATCATGCACCACTGCAGTGACTGACAAAGTTTTCATGGCAAGTTTCCTTTTCTCATTGTTTTTATTTTTACTCTTATACGCAGAAGGACTTTTTTCAAATATCAGTAACACAAATGCCTTCATTTTCATTGTTACTCATTCGTTGTATACATTACTTCTGTTTCTGTTCAAGATTTTCATTGCGTATTTCATGACTATGGTGACGGCAGACCTAAAATAATATATACATTGTTAACGCGCACACACACACATCTATCTATCTATCTATCTATCTATATATATATATATATATATATATATATATATATATATATATATATATATATATATATATATATATTGTGTGTGTGCGCTTAGTGTTAGCTTTCTTGTTTTCAGCAAATATTTAAGGATGAGATTCCCATGTCCTGGTCCATGGGTGCTAAAAGGGCATATGCACCTATTGGAATTTCATGTGGATCACGCATCAAGTCCCAACCAGACTCAACTTTACGGTACTTCGCTGATCGGACGACCAGCGGTATAGCAAGCTCGTTGCTGCTGTGCATGCGTAGGCGGCAAATGATTTAGGTGAGTGAGGGGGGCCGTTTACAGGGCTCAAGACCCTTATTCTCCCTACCCCCCATGCTAAATTGTTACATTTTAAAATATATTGTTGCTACAGTTATTCTTTGCTCTAAAAAATCTTCCTTCGAGGGACGTTGTGACGGCTGCCTAAGAATCCTACCTCAAAGCAAGGAGACTTCCTTGATATTTCGGTAAAATACGGTCAAAATCAAAATATATTGAACGAACCATTCAAAATTTAAGTGACAGGCAAGGATTGGGTAGAGTTTCTGGGTGGGAAACACCCACACCAAGACGTCTTGGACTGCAGTCGGGAATTTTTCAATATTATTTTTTGTAAATATTGAACTAAATTTACCTATGAAAGTGAACGTATGGTATAGACATGAATATCCAATTAATAAAATTAAGACTCTTTAATTATTTTGATCATCACCGTAACATATATAAAACTCTTGAAGATGGATGAAAACAGGAGAGAGTATTAAGTTACATTACATGTGCCAGCGAAGGGCACCTTATCACATGAGATAGTAAGGAAGCAAGAATCATATCAGTAGACTGATAGTAACTATTTGCTCTCCACATTGGTCATTTACCAAACGTTGAACCTTTTTTGCAAACAACGATTTACAGATAATTCCTGGTTTTATCAAGGCTACTTTCTAATTGTACTTATCCATTGGGAGGAAACGCATTTCCCTCTCTCCCTGAAGTATAAAACGAACACTTTCGCTTTATCATGAAAATAGTTTTAGTGTTTTTTATTTTAGGTTTTTACAGCTATCGACCGATTGTGCGCCACTGTTCTTTTTTTAATATAATTTTTATGTAAAGGAGACTGTTAGACAGAGCTAAGAATTCAATTGGAATTATGTACGTATACAGGGAACGACCAAGCCAGCATCGTGTCGATTGCCCTTTTAATATGTGATATACGAGTACCTGCATCTGGTCTGCACTCGCATGTTTCCTGAATACCTGAGTTAATAGCCAATGATGTGACTAAACTGGCTGAACACAATCAGTCGTTCAAACTTCCCCAACAATAAGAACTTTTTACTTATTCAACCCAGTACTTTTCAAGTCTCCTTCTTTTCTTCCAAGTGTTCTGTCTCACCAATGCACCCTTTTCCATTCTTTCAGTGTGACCAAACCGATTTAAAACTTTCTGAACTATTTGTTCACCTGTAATAGCCCCTTTAATACACCGAATATTTCTGCACAATTGCGTATAAAACAAATAAGTATACGGGTCCCCACAGAGCTCCTTCGGTGGAGTTGGGCCAGATAAGAAGCCTACTGTAAGGAAGTAAATAAATATAGGCTTATACCAAACATCTTCTTGAGCAACCACTTACATTATCCCGACATCCGTACTAATATTTGTTGATGATCTTCAAGGATTGCATTTATTTGGTTCTCATAAAGTTGGCAGTTTCAAATATTTCAACTTTTTATTCTTACAAACCAATTTCTAATCAACATCTGAATTTGCAGCAGTCCATGTGGCCCCTATAAGGCCCATCGAAAGAACGCCCCCACCTTTTTTTTTCTTTTTTGTCGGTTAGAGTTCACAGTATTCATGCAAAGCTTACTTTCCAGTGTCATAGTCCTTCTTCAACGAATACGTCTGTAATCTTTCTTTAATCTCACAAAGCTTCCAATTCTAATTCTTGGAACAAACAAGTGAAAAATTTGGGCCTGATGTGCTTCTAGGTCCTTCTTCCAATATATTTGATCTACCTCTTGGTTTAATTAGCCTACACTTATCTATGCCGATACGTTTAGTTACAGCTAATGTAGATTACGGTTTCTTGCCGTTTATTTTATTTATATTTCTTAGCCAGGTTTCTGTTAGCAATAACATATCCAGTGGAGTGCTTTAAATGTGTTCTCTTATTGAACAGTTTGACCGCATTTGATTAGAAATATTCAGTAAATCACAATTTTAATGGCACTGAGTAAGATGTGGCCCATAACTTTCGTTTTATGTCCCAACTCATGGCATTTGTAACACTATCACGTAGGATCCGTCACAGACATATTGCACGGTGAGCTACACCCATGCAGTTTACTTTTTCGTAACCGTGTGTCCCCTTTTCCGTGGCGAAGTTTCCTTTACTGCCATAACAATAGCCTCCAACCTCATGTAAACTATTATCCATTTATATATTCATCACACCCAGTCATATCACATTTATGAGAATATACTATATTTGTTTATCAACTCCTCTCTTTCACTTCGACTCCATCCTTGGCGGATTTTATAATTATCTTCACATCCCGGTGTCTAAACAAACTAGTCTCAACAGAATTCAAGATTTGTTATTGTAGACTGAGCTGGCCTTATACCAGCGTGAGCTCTTGCTCTTGGCGCAGCACGTAATGATTTCATTTTAATATTTTATAAATTATACTAAAATATAGACAGACTTTTCTATGTGAAGTTGTCTACATGGAATTCTAACATTCGAAGGCAGTGATAACAAATCGGAGAAAAATATTTCTTCCCTAGCACAGAGCACGGAGTTTGAATACATATTACGCCTCGGTTATCACAATTCTTAAGGATACGTGGCGCTAGTCCGTATGTTCAAGAGGTTTCTACGACGTCATTTCTTCAACACAGCTATCTTTCAGCAGAAATTAATATTTTGTCTCGTTAAAGGGTACGGTATGATTGACAATACAGCAGTATATTAATTTTGTTGGTGCATATTTCCTATCGTTTTGCATGTTTAAATTTAGCAATTTTTTCATGGAATAGTAGTAATCCCTTTTTGTTTTTTGAGTATTTTGAGCTCCATGAGATTAATATAACCTACCGTGCAACTATGTATCAGATGAGCAACAGATGAGAAAAGATTTATAAGAATTTACAAATTATTTTTCATATTTCCCGGTCACGTCTAGTCCAATGAGCGGGAGACAGTTAGCGGTTCCTATACAATGGTAACTCAACTTTACGAAAAGGTGCAAGCACTTATCTTTTCGCATGGATATTCTTTTTGAAAGACTTTTTCACGATCTAGTAACTTTCATTTGTTAGAAAAATTTGTCATATTAAAATCAGATTTTATCAGTGCACTTGAATGAATTATTACAGGGGTAAGATGTACTGCCCAAATGACAGTAGTTGTTTGGGTTGTCGTCAGCTGATGGTTGTTGAAGGGTCTTAAGAGACGGAATACGAAAGTGAAACGTTGACGTTAAGAAAGTGTGTGTGCAAGGACAAAGGCAGTCATAATGCCGGCACCAATGCCCGTAGGGGCTTTGACCATGGCGTCTTTTGCCCTAACTGCTGCTGTGATTGGTAACGCCTATTACCAAAAAAAGCAGTTTTATCCTTCCGTCGTCTACATCACTAAATCCAATCCGAGCATGGCTGTAGGTGTTTGATATTTCAGTCTTTTTACTCGCCAGTTTTATTTCCTTAAGGCTGTGACAATTTCCGCTTACTTAGTTTCATATTCCTGACATAATTCAGGAAGTACAAATAGGAGGGACAAAGCCTGGGCTAGTGGTAAAATTTTAAGAGTAGCCTATCCCATAGGCTAATCGAGCGTGTTTTAAAATTTAGTTTTTCCAGTAGGCCTTAGTTTTTCGTGTTATTTTGTTGAATTTGATTTTCATTTTTGTAGAAAGCTCATAGTTAACCCATGAAACACATCCCTTTTTATGTTTTAACAACCATGGGCCTTCCATTTGGAAACCTAGGTTAGCCTGTTGGCTCTGGGGTTATGTTGTGGCGAATAGTTAGTGACATATAAAAATGCAGTTTAACCTAACCAACCATAACCAAGGATTGGGTTTTTTTTATCTGGATAGGGACTTCACCACCTCCTTGTAACCTCCCTGCCCTTAACTGACTTCGAGCATCATAAGGCAAAGAATAAAATACAGGGATGCTCTCTAACCTAATGTAGACTGCCCTGCCCTCACCTGTCTAATTTAGATCCCCTGTTTTACCTGTTCTTTACTTGGCATTGGTATATGCAAGATACATTCTTCCAATGGCATCATAAAAATTATGTAACATCACCTCTATCATCATATGCCACAGATCCTGATAGACAGTGTTAGATGGAGTTTGGGGGATGAGTTAAATCTTGGCAGACAAGTATTGCTGTGAAAAATAATTTGAAATATATCAGATACTATGAAAAACATTTAAGTAATGATCGGAGTTTTCAGGTGGTGAAATAACAGTACAACATATTAAATCCCATAATTAAACCTAAAATAGTATGGAGTTCCTCCAGTTACACTACAATGGTTAAAATACACAAAATGATCATACCCAGTTTTATTAGCATTGTCATTTAAATGTTCCTGACAGAACAAACCAACAATCACCACAAAACTTAGTTTCACGGTAAAAGAGAGACTAAAAACATCCTGAAAAAATCAAATGCAACAGATCCAAGGTATTTACGTGCACAACAGTTATGCCACCTAGCATACAAAACAAAGTGACTCATATAATTGATTATGTAACAAAAGCATTTGAATAAAAAACATTCATCATTGACATTGGTGGTTGTCATTGCAATGTAGATAGATAGAGAGTAGCATTAGACTACACTACATCTTGAAAAGTACTCCATAACATATGGTGCTATGTTTAACAGGCAAGAGGTATAATCTTTGCATCATAAAGATCCCTGTTATACATTTGTTACAGTAACTGAGCTAGTTACAAAAATCAATATAAAAAACCTTAAGTAGTATTCAGTTGCATGTAAAACAGTATAAGAAATTTAGCCTCTCCTAACTGAAGTTGGGGTAGGCCAGGTTTGAGTAGCCTAACTTTCAAAACGTTTCCTATGCCTGATGTGATTAGTAGAGATTTTGTTTAGGAATGTATCGTACTACAAGCTGGCAGATTCACATCTCATGTTAAGCAAGCCTGGTATTGCAATTATAGGTTAGGTAGAGGTAGGTTGCAAAATGGGCAGAGTTCCTAATTTTATGACCAATTTTTCTAAAAGAACATGTAGCTTATGCTAGCCTTTGATTTTCCACTTTTTTTTTATAATGTGCTAGACTAGTAACCACTGGGAAACCAATGTTTTTGTCATGGGAAGAACAAAACAAATGGTGAGGATAGCAACAAGAAATTGGTGTGTAATACAGTACAGTACAGTACTCAAAAATGAAAACACAAGTGTAACAGTGGAAAAATTGTTTCATATCGCTAGACAAATAGGTACACATTTGGCATTGCACTACTGTATGTAATTAATGACATTTTTTAATTTTCCAACTCTTCAGTTGCAACAATTTTCTTCTAAATGACTTACTGATATGATGCAAAAACTATAAACTGGTTTTTGACTCACACCATATTTATTACTTTTTATTTTCAGATGTTATTCAGTCAGATAGGCTGTGCTGCTATTTGTCTATCTTTTTCATAATTATGACATTTACCTGTTACCACATACATAGTTTAGTAAAGGTAAAGAAGGGTGGGGGTTGGGGTTATTGCAACAGGCACAAAGCCTCCTGGCCAGGTAGGAAGTAGTGTCATGGGTTAGGGAGAGTTATACAGGCAGTCCTCGGTTATCGGCACGGGTTCCGTTTCCGATGGCGTGACGATAACCGAAAATCGCAGATAATTGGAAATTGACGAATAACTGTGCTTATCGGCACGAATAGCGGGAATTGGCGCCTCTGTTAGGTGGGTATCGGTGCTGATCTTTGGTTATCTGCACCGATTAGTGGGTATCGGCACATATCAGGGTCAAAAATCCGGTTATTGTCGTCGCTAGACAAGCGCTGTAAAACTGGATCACCAATAACCAGGGATTACCTATATTAGGATTTATGTATATAATTAACATTGTTGATTTTGGTTCACAGTTAAGAGGCATTTCCTTTTAATATAATTCAGTTCATGTCTTATCCTTCTCTGACATTTTTCCAATCACTCCTGTATTATTGTTGGGTGGAAAGGGAGGGATCTTTACTCATAAACTCGTAGTTATTAAATCTGCATCATACTAGTACTGTAATTTCTTGATCATCTGCACCTTTCCTAACCACAGTATATCCTTACTAAACGCAGATGTGTTTATGTACTTAATTGTACTAAATGGCAAAAGTGTGAATAAAAGTTCACAGATGTGGATGGATGTGTGGAGTGACAATTCACATCTAAAAGGGACCCTCCCAAAAAAAACTTCTCATCCAGCAAACCAGTTGAGTGTTTTATGCATGCTGATTAGCTAGGTGAGCCATATCAAAAAGTGTGTGTTTTTAGTTGATTTTGCCATACGATATAGCCAGTTAATATACTGTACCAAAACATGTTTAGGCTTTTGGCACCTCACTTTATATACTATATGTTTTGCAGTAAATATCTTCAGTAGGATCACTTAGAACCTTAGAAACTGAAGGAAATGTTATACCAAGGGTATGGGACTCATTTATAGTTTTTACTTGAAAACATTGTACAATACATTAAAAATTTATATTTTTTTCTACCCAAAAACTGATTTTGCTTCACTAGAAACCTTATAGTGTATATATTGTGATTGACTTACAGGATTTTTAGGTACATTAGAGTGATTCAAGTACCTCTGTGAGCAGTTCTTTCAGGAGTTGTTTGTTTCACTTTGTGTTTGAGATGTGAAGGTGCTCTCTGTATACTATTCTTTGTTGAGTATAATTTAATGTTTTAATTAGTATTGTAAAGCAATGTGATGAGAACTATTAGACAGATCTGAAGACTTACAGGATTGGCCTTAAGGATTCTTTTTCTCAAATGAGTGAGAATTGCAGGAAGGTCAAGTTAAAAAAAGTTTTAACACCTTTGTAAGAAGAGACCAAAGGGAATGATACTGAAAAGTTAAAAAGCTGTGTGGTAAGATCTAAAGGGATGTTGCAGAGAACCTTTAGTACCATCTTCTTTGTGGGTAATATCCTCCTATAGGATTTCCATATATTAGTGACTTAGCTTTTATTCCCAGCTGGATTCACTTCAACCTTTTAATTTTACCTATAAATTAATTTTCATATTCTGTACCCTTGCACTGGCCATTGCTTTGAGAACCTTTCGATTCAACGCCATTTCCATTCTCTTGTTCCCAATGTTCAAGTTGGCTTCATAATTCCACTGATAACTACCGTGTGGTAGTCACAAACTCAGTGCTAACCAGTTTGATGAGTCCTTCGGGCCTAGATTGTCTAGAATGTAGAATTTTCAGTTTTTCAAGGAGGAGAATTATCCATTGTTAATTTTTTTGTGGGCCCTGCTGGTTTTATGTAGTCCATTCCATCTCTCTACATCATTAAACAGTCTATATTACTAAAACCTTTAGGATAATTTATGACTATTCGGTGAAAGGAGGCCGCATAAGCTCTTGGTTGTCTGATTTGAGTAGATTGCTAAAAAAATTATAGGCTGCTTATTTATTGCATTAAGTTTTAGTTTTCAGTATTCCAGCTCCTGGAATGTCCTTCATTGAGATATAATCATTATCCTTGATTTTCCAATTATAGTAATAAGGTAAGGGGACTAGAAGTGCACTGTAAAACTATTTTGGTCATGTAATATAACCTTATTTTGTTTTTATTCAGTAACTTTTCATATATCCTGAATATGGATTTCATTTTTGCTTAAGATTGACTTACATTTGTCTGGAGGTCAGACCAAAAAGTAGTTTTCATTTTTAGTTGGAACATCATTTTTTAATATATATAATGTGTATCTACTGCAATTTTTTTGTGACTTAAAATGGTCTTTCTCTGAGACCTTCCTTTTCCAATATTGTTTTTAATGCAGTATCACGTTGATTTGTACTATTTATACATATGTACCTCATATTATATTATTGTCTTACCAAAAAAATGAGAAAACTCAGGAGAACAAAGCAGTCCCAAGGGCCCGTTGAAAAATGGTATGATGTACATAGTAGCTGTAATACTTGTAAGTAGAAAAGGAAGAAGATAGGCAGTGTAAATTCTTGAAATATTTATAACAAAAATAGACTAGAACAAAAAACAGTTTGGTAAGTTTTATATGGACAATCCTAAGTCTCTCAGGACTGCAAAGTATGTTGTATTTGAAAATGTTAGAGTTCTGTTTTTTCAAATTTGATCATCAATTTTTTTTGGTTCATAGAATATTCAAGACCATGTTTATTTTATTTGGTTGCATTTTTTCTATTTGGTAATTGTTTTCACTGAATCAGTCTCTGGAGAGAAAATGCTTGATTATATCTGTTCCTTTTAGTGTCTACCCACATAGGTATCTGATTATCTCAACCTAATCTTCCTCCAATTTTCAGTGTTCATTCAAGAATAAATATTAATGGTGAGCCATAGATGTATCTTGAAATCTGACCTGGTGGTCTCATTGAATTACTTAAATGTATAGGCTAGATCAGTATGGAAATGCAGAGACTGCTTTATATACCATTTTCATTAGTTTTTTGTAATGAATGTTTTTCCATGATCTCTCTTCATATATGCAATGAATATTTTACAGTGTTATTATGTGATATCCTGTAAGTTAACTCTTTGAGATCATTAACCTGTTGAAGATGCTAATGTATTTGTCTTTTCCTTCAGGCTATATATCTCCTGGCATTCACACTGGTTATCTTGTTAGGGAAATTCCTCAAGAAAATCTTCTTTGGTTCCCTGAGAGCAGCTGAATTTGAGGTACTGTATTTATTTAATCTTCATTGTCAATTGTCTGGTGGTACATGTAATGGGACTGAAGGACCTTAAGATTTTTGTTTGAGAAATGTAAAATTTTTATAATAAAGTTTTATATATACTTACCCAGTAATACATAGCTATTAGTTTCTTTTAACCGGCAGCTCAAAATTTTGAAATTGCGGGTCACGCTAGTTTGTTTTGGTTATGGTGACGTGCCCGCCCACTTTCGGGTGTAAGAGAGGGTACAACATAGCAAAGAGCTTCAATTTGTTTATGCCCTTATGTCCAAGTGAGGGGAGGCGGGTGGGCCCGATTATGTAATTACTGGATAAGTATATATAAAACTTTATTTTATTATAAAAATGTAAGTAACTTACCCAGTAACTACATAGCTGATTCCCACATTGAATGGAGGTGGGAATATTGGACATATCTACCCCAAAGCATTATTAATAGTAATGAGTTTGAGAATAGAAATTTGCTAACATTGAATCATTGTTGTTGAACCTTACCTGATAACAGAGCTGCTACAGGTAGATACTGCCTGTGGTTGGCGCTCATCGTATCCAGTAGAGGCAAGGCGGTAAAGCCTTGAGGGCCTACTACTACAGTGAGTGCTTTGTAGCGATGGACTAATTTCCGAGGGCTAGCAAAGTACAACAAAATGGCCCTGCCCAGGGCGCAGTATCACACAAAATAACCAGAGTGAATAGTCACCATAACCACCAAAAGTCAAATTAAAAACACCAATAACCAACCGTAAACCATAAGATTGGAGGGTACTCCAAGTACATAGTAATCCCAGGCTCCCCAAAACTCAACACCTTAAGCAAGGCGAAGAGTTTAAAGAAAGGACATAACTTTCTATGTTTCTTTCCCCAACACTACGCCAGCCGCGTAAAATGGACCCAAGGTACTGCATTGATCGTAAGTAGTCTCAATATCCCTTAAATAATGCGATGTAAACACCGACTTGCACTTCCAAAACGTCGCTTGCACAATTGACATGAGGGATAAATCGCACTTAAACGTCAAAGACTGCTCTGATAACATGGGGTTTTACCTCGAAAGGGGAGAGTGAGTCTTTGTTCACCGAGGAATGTGCTTCGGAAATCAGATTCCTCAGAAAAAATGCCAGGGAATTCTTAGACAAGGGTCTAGAGGGATATTTACAGAACACCAAAGGTTTCTTGAAGTACCATGAATGTCTGTTCTGTGAAGATAAAACTTAAGGCCCTTACTGGACAGAGAGTTCTTTCTTCTTCAGATGTATCTCACATCTTGGACAAGGAATTGATCATGAACAAGGCCATGGATCTGATGGCTTATCGCCTGAATAGAAAGCCTAGGGAAAGGAACAAACTGCATTCTCAGAGAAACTGGCGTTTCATTCAGCCATGAATTTCACTGCACCTCTTGAAGTGTGGCCAAGGTGACCAGAAAAGAGTTTTCCTTGGTTAGATCCCTTAAAGAGATAGATTGCATGGGCTCAAACGAACTGAAAGCCACTTTTAAGGACCACGTCTAAGTTCCAGGACAAATGCTGTTTTTCTTTAAGATTTGCTGCGTCAAAGGACTTAATAAGGTTGGACAAATCCTGGTTTGACGATAAATCCATTCCTTTATGGCGGAAAACTGAGCTAAGCATAGCTCTGTATCCTTTAATGGTAGAATGGTAGCGGTGGAAAGTCCTTTAGTGGAGTGTAGGAACAGAAGAAAGTCTGCTATTTCTGCTGGAGGTCTCAGAAGAGACACGTTATCTTGTCTGGTACCAGGACCTGAAGATGGACTATTTTGTCAGACATTATCCCCAAGACTATCTTTACACTGCACTGTGTGTCTGCAGCTGCTCTTGAAAAGCCCTTCTTTCGGGAGCATTCGCTAACAGTTGGAACCCTGTTAGCCAGAGAAGACAGGTTGTGGGAGAACTGATGGAAGTGAGGTTGCCTGAGAAGTTGTTGTTCTGTGGCAGCAGTCTCGGGAAGTCCATAAGAAGTTTTGAAAGTAGGTCCAGGAACCACTCTTTTTGCTGGCCAGAGGGGGCTATCAAGATCATGGACAGGTATTGATGACTGGAATTTGTTGATGACTTGCCTCACTAAACTGAATGGGGAAAGGCACATATCTTGTTGGACCAATCCTGCAACATTGCATTGGTCGCTCATGCCAGATCTGGAAACTGGTGAGCAGAAGAGAGGAAGCCGAGATTTTTAGGACGCAAACAAATCTATCATGGGTTCCCCCAGAGTTTCCACAGATCCAGACAAACCAATGGGTCTTATGTCCATTCTGTGGGAAGGATCTGTCTTTGATGGCTCAATTCGTCCGCGAGAAGGTTGAGTCTCCCCTGGATAAAACGTTGTCACTGCTTGAGTGTCATTCTGGTGTAACTAAAGAAGAAGATCCCTTGTCATTTGGGAGAAGGGGAGTGGTTCCTTCTTGTTTCTTGATGTACGCTAGATGCCCGTTGTGTTGCCTGAATACACTCACCACTGTCCTCCCCGATTTCTGAAGCGAAGCAGTGTAGTCCCAGAAATATCGCCTGTAATTCTTTTACGTTGATGTGCCAGTTTTGCTGTTCCTGAGACCAGGTCTCTGACACTTCTTTTAATCCCAAAAGAGCTCCCCAACCTAGGTTCAACGCGTCTGAAAAGAACTCTAGGTTGGGGTTCAGAGGATGAAGAGATTTCCCTTCTGATAGTCTCTTCCTGGAATTCCACCAACAAAGATCCTCCTTGATTTCCATTGCTATCGGGAACACGAACAAGTCCTGAAACTTTCCCTGTTCCAGCTCGCTCTGAGGGAGAACTGGAGAGGTCTCAGTTGAGGTCTTCCCAGAGTGACGAATTGTTCCATGGATGAGAGGGTACCTAGAAGACTCATCCACTGATTGGCCAAGCAAAGAGATTCAGATTCCCTCCACTTTTCATTCTCTTCGGGACTGGAAAAACCCGAAATCCCAAGAGTTGATCATCATCCCTAAATAAGGAATCTCCTGAGAAGGCGGCAGGAAAGACTTGTCCCGATTGATGAGAAAGCCCAATTCTTGAACCAAGAGAAGAGTCGTGCGAATGTCCTCCGTACATTGAGCTTTCGAGCGGGAGCATAGCAGCCAGTCAGTCGTCTAGATATTGGGAGATCTTTATCCCCATCAAATGAAGCCATTTAACGCTTAGGGGAGCCAATTCTGGAAACACTAGCAGCGCTTGTTGAGAGGTCAAGAGTCCGAAATTGGAACACCTTGCCCCGAAACACAAACCTGAGGTACTTTCTCAAAGTCGGATGTACTGGAATGTGAAAGTGCGCGTCCTGCATGTCGATGGACACCATCCATTCTCCCTGGTGAATGGATGCAAGGACTGAATGATTTGTTTTCATCTTGAATGTTGTCTTTTTGACAAACACATTTAGAGCACTTACATCCAAAACAGGTCTCCAGCCCCCTGATGACTTGGGGACCACAAAGAGACGGTTGTAGAATCCCAGAGAGTGAATGTCCTCTACTAGCTCTATAACCTCTTTCTGAACAAGGGACTCCACCTCTAGCAAGAGAGCAGCAAATCTCTCTGAGCTTAGAGAGTAAGCTGTCAATTCGACAGGCTCACAGATTAGAGGAGGTTTATTCAAAAAGGGGATAGTAGGTTTATTCAAAAAGGGGATAGTTTAGCCCTCCTTCAGGACAGACACTATCCAAGATTCCGCTCCCTTTTGTTCCCATTGTTCCCAAAAGTGAAGGAGCCGTGCTCCTACCTGAGTACGGAGAACTATGTTTTCATTTCTTGGAGTAAGACTTAAAAGGGGACTTCTTGGTGGAACGCTGTGGGAAATGGGTATAAGTTCTTGTTCTAGTCTGGGATCTAGAACTGGAGCTCCGAAAGGGAGTAGGTTGCAGTGGAGACAAAGATCTGGGGGGGAAGAGTCAAAGAATCCTTTGGGCATCTCATAGACTGGGAGAGCAGGTCCTGATTGTTCTTTTTCTGCAGGTCAGAGGCAATGTTCAGTACTATAGCCTGTGGAAAAAGATATGTCTTGTCCAAGGGGGAGAATAGGAGGGCTGTTTCTGAGATGGAGTGACACCTTTCGAAGTGAAGGAGCACCAAAGTTCCCTCTTCTTAAGAATACCCATGGGGTACAGACTGGTTAACTCCTGCGTACTATCGCGAACGCCCCTGTCAATACAGGAAAGTACTCCCAAGAGATCCGACAAGATTCCTTGAGGTAGCAAAGAGCACTCTAAGTTAGTGTGCCAGAGCGCCCACCGCCCAGTCAAGGAAGGTCATCACTTCGAACACCTTAAAATATTTTTGGAAGGTGCGCAGTTCTGAGGTTTGAGAACATAATTTTGGCCGAGGAGAAATGATCTCCTGGCCAAGTCAATATGCGGAGAAGTCTCCTGAGAGGAGACAGACTCGGGAAGGAGCCTCGGTCGCATAAAACCTCTTTAGTCTTGACTTGGACACTTGGAAGGGGAAACAAAAAACTGCTTTGCCTTGTTCCCTCTTCTCAGAAACCACCCTTCTACTTCATCCAGTGCCTTCTTTTAAAGCTGAAGAGGAAAGAATTATCAGTAATTTCAAGGGCTGAGGGCTGACTGAGGGGGCTTCATAAAGAAGGTCGAAGCAGAAAGGAGGGGAGTAGCTGGTGAAAAGAAGCTAGGATGTCACTGCAGGAATCTCAACAGCACAGAGCATGCCGATTTAAAGGAGCATCTTGTTCTGGAACAACTACTTCAGAAGAGACAGGGAGAAAGATAATCCTCTGTCGTCCGAGCCATCAGAGGAACCTTTCTGAACAAACTGAGAATATTATCCAGTTTGTTCTGGATCCAGCCCAGCTGAGCGGAGGAACAACGTCTGAGATGACGCTACAAGAAGCGGTGGAGGAGCGGGCGCCAATGGGCACTCGGGGGACGCTGTCGAGACAGGAGTCAGAGATGAAACCTGTTGGAGAATGGGCGCCAGTGGGCACTCAACCGCAAATGGGAGCTTGGGTGCTCGGCTGACACTGGTTGCTGGCTGCTCAGACGCCGATTGGAGATGAAGGCACTGGGTCGCAACTCTGATGCAGTCGCTTCTTTATTCGACCCGAAGAACATCTCTCTGCACCACAAGCGCTTCGGGCGCCAAATTACCTGATCGCCATTCAAGAAGATGAAGAGAAAATTGTTCAGGTTGTCCCAATGACTGGGCTCACTGAATCCTTGTTCTTCTTAAGAACAGGAAGAAATCTCCAAACTTCACTGCACATCTTTTCCAGTGGGCGTGACTTATCCATATAGCGCCTTTGCGCGCTAGACTGGAAATCTATTTGCAGTCAGATTTTGCCAACAGACTGAATCGAGGGGGCGACTGCTCAGGGATGAAGAGAATTGTTCCGGGTTGTCCCAATGACTACACGATGGGCTCACTGAATCCTTGTTCTTCTTAAAGAAACAGGGGAAGAAATCTCAAACTTCACTGCCTTTTCAGTGGGCGTGACTTGTCCGCATAGCGCCTTGCGCGCTTGGGACTGAAATCTGTTTGCAGTCTGGGATTTGCCAACAGACTGAATCGAGGGGGCGACTGCTCTGGGGCAGACCCCACCGACCTCCCTTAGGCTGCCAGTTTGACTCCTCCCAGGTGCTGGGGAGTATTTCAGGGACCTTGGCCTAGGAGAAATGGGGGGCTGAACAGCCACCTCCTCCACTATCACTCACTTGCACGGGGCGCTCTGACTCACTTGTCCATTAGCACTTTCACCGACGATGCCAATTTAGCGATCGATTGAACAATCAACTCGAAACGAGTGTCGATTTTCAACTCCAGACTGGTGATTGTGTTGGGGTTGGAAAGGTGAGAGCCAGGTAAAGGAGAGGTTGCACAGGTGGAGGAGATGGAATGGGAACGGAAGAAATTACAGGAGCAATTTGCATCCCGACCTTGGATGAATCCTGACTAGCTAAAGCTTTACTTGATTCCCCTAGCCATAGCTCCTCCTCCTATCTCTAGCTAGTTTCTTGAGACGTGCACTAAAGTCTTCCACTTCTTAATATCAGTCATTACACTCCTCACAACGTAAATCTACTGGAACATGTTGTTCCCTACACAGAATACAAAACAATATGCGAAGTCAAGATTCTTAGTTAGTCTAGTATTGCAGCCTTTGCTGCAGTACCTAATACTATAGCTACTAGTGTCAGACATCCTAGAAAAATCTAATACAAGTGCAAAAAACAGGCAGTCTCTCGTCAACCAATGATCAAAATTTGCCTAACACTATCTTAATTATGCCAAAAGGCTATGAAAATAAACACTTCACCAATTGAAGATAAGGCAAACAACCAGCTAAGTATAAATTCCAAAATTCGAGCTGCTGCCAACCAGTCCTTCAACCACAGCTGGCAGAAACAAATTGAAGCTCTTTGCTATGTTGTACCTTCTCTTACACCCGAAAGTGGGTGGGGCACATGACCATAACCAAAACAAACTAGCGTGACCCACAACTTCAAAATTTTGAGCTGCTGGTTAAAAGAAACTAATAGCTATGTAATTACTAGGGAAGTTACTTATATGAAAATTTCATTTTATGTTGTGGTTGCAAGGGGCATTATGATTTTTTCCTTTGGCACTAAGTGTCATTCAGTTTCTGGACCATAGTGTCTAAGTGATGGCTTTGGTAAACCAAACAGGTTTGCCAACTAACTCAAAATCTTCAAGACATCTGAGGAATGACTATCGCTTCCAGCCTTGATTTGGCTTGACCATATCTCATCTTTAAGGGGAAGAAATATTATGAATTTCTCTTGATTGTGAAGTTTATAAAATCCTCAATCATATACTGTATCAGTGTGTGTAAATATTAGGTCTAATGTTCAATAGTGTATGTCAACATGATCAGTTGGCCTCTTCAACCTTAATACAGTTAATAAAACTTTAATAAACAATAGAAAGAAATGTGTTGGGAATGAAAATGATACTGTAATACAATATCTACTGCTTTAATTTCATGTAATCCCCAGTTTGCTGCTTTATTGGAAATTCTTTGATATCCTAGTCTAGTTGTGGCTTGACATATTTATTGTTTAGCTTAACCTCTGATTATAAAAGCTCAGTTTTCAGGTTATTGAAAATAAATTAAAGGGTATTAACAAACATTTTGTTGTTTACCGAGTCACTATGAATGAATGCAATACAGTAACAGATACTATAGGTAAACAGGTAGAAATCTGTTTGTTTAGAAGAACAAAAAGTGATTATAGAACAGGATCCCAACAAGGTATGGTGGCAATACAGCCTAGTATTAAATCATAGGAAAGATCAGTCAAATGATAATGAAGGCTGATACATTGTTGAGAAGTAGTGATGCAGTCAAACATATAGTTTTATGAGCCCTTATGAATTTAATGGAGACTCGAAATTAACAAAATCCTTTTAAGAGGGGATTATGGATTATCTTATTAATAAGATTGTTCATGGCTGCTGAAATAAGTATTGTTTTTTTATTACTCCCGCTTTTCCTATATCTCTTTTCCTAGCACAGATGTTAGAAAACCATTGACTGGCAAACTCTGCTATATCTGTAGAAAAATAACCAGAATTGCCACTTTGGTATCTAGTAACTGTTAAGAGTAACACTATATAATATGGAAACCTCAACTGTGCTAAAATTTGAGTACAGTACATTTATTTCTATTTTTACTCCTGACACAAATTTTGTTTGTTTTTTGCTTTGTAAGGCTGAAGGGGCTAACTGATTAAGTTGGTGAAAGCTATTGAGTTCAAGAGCTAATGTTCATACATGAATGTTTGTCGACTTATTTTACCCATGATGAAAAATGATTGGCTTTCCTTAGAGGCTTGATCATCTTGATTCCCCAGAAAAAAACTGAGTCTATAACATTTGTTTTTTCACAAAGGCACTGTTAATTTTTTAACAATACACTGACCACATAAGAAGGCTGACTAGAAGGTTTTGTTTTTAGATGTGAGAAGGGTCTAGTCCTCATTAAATTGAGTGAGTTTCACAGGAATTGCAAAGGATGTACTAAGTTAAGTCCTCTTCCACACAGGCAATACAGTTATCAGTTTAGCGTTACAGATACATAAGATGCAGTGCCCTCTCAAAGTATGGCTTACCATGCTACAAAGTATCATTCATTTCTGGGTTTCCTGCATATGCATGGTTAAATAAACCTTGCTCTTAACTGTCTTACTCAAATTCATTGGGGAAAGTATCTTACTTTACCCAGCAGACAGTCCATGACATCATTCAAGTCCAGTAATGGGGATCTACAGTATTATTGTAAGGTTGCCATGTTTAAGGATTCTGCACATACCTCTGGCCAGCCCCTTGATGTGAACATTTGGTTCTGTGGTTTGATTTGAATCTATTGATTATGGTAATTTCCATAGATTTCCTTTGTTAGTGATGGTTAACAGGCTAAACTGAGTGAACTCACAATTTTGTTAAGACTAGGCGTATTTGTTTTTATTCAAATACAGTAACCTAGTAACCTTTGATCATTTGCCCCTTCATACACCTTTCTCAGTACAACCTTGTATATGAAGTTAAACTTACTGAATGGTAAAAGTGTGAGTAAAATCTCTCAGAGTGCAGATGGATGTGCAGAGCTAAGATCAAACTGATTTTGGATGGCATTGGAATTAATACCTCTGCTCAGCTAGGTGAACTAGCTGAGCCTTCTATGTACACTAATGAGAATGTCATATGCCAGTTGGCCTATTGATGATGAGAGCAAAGAGGAAAGAAAAGGTATTCAGCTGTTCTGGGTTTGGGCAAAGGGAAAATTGCACTGTGAATCAGTCTTAGTCATATAGCTCTCTCTCAACCGTGGGTACTTATTATACTAAGGTTTATGTTGGTGGTACGTTTGTTCATGTGTATGCTGTTGGGACTGTCACCTGCTATCTGGAAGAAAAGTGTGCTCCCTTGACCACAAAGTTGGCCATTTCTTAACCACCTTGATGATGGGTGGATTAGGACAGGGGTAGTTATGCAGTACGAGGTCCCAAAAATGACCTTGTGAAACATCAAGTGTTCAAAGGACATGCTACAGTCATACTTGCTAGAGTTGGAAACCAAGCAGTAAATTTTTGTTGTTGTTTCGAAATATGCTAGCATTAGTGTCAGGAAGAAGAAGTTAAGGGGAAAAAAATGTCAGTCATATGGTTAAAATGTTTTACAGAGTTCATTAAAACATTAGTTTTCATAAAAGTAACTTACCAAGTAATTACATAGCTATAGTTTCTAACTCGCACAGCAGCCTTATTTAAAAAATCGCGGTAGCACTTCGTTAGTTTAGTGTAGGTGAAAAGCCCTGCCCACCAACGGGAGACTGGAAACGACTTGGCAGAAAACCCCATTCTGTTTCTACCGCGCTCTCAAGTGACGTCGGGGGATTGCTGCATCTTTTGTTTACTGATTTTCAGTTGTATGGCTGGATTTTGGTAAAGTATTATCAGTTTTTTGAGTAGCCTTCAAGCTTTAATAGCTTCAGGATCTTTTTTTTCTAGTTCTTTGGTTATTATTATGTCTGATTCAAGTTCACCTAGTTTTGCTATTGTAGTGAAAGTTGCAAAATCAGATTAATCAGATGTTCATTTGATTTTCATACAATTTGCAGCAAATATAGTGGGCAGAAATATAGTAGGGAGAAAACTTGTGCTAAGTGCATGATTAGGAAGAGTAGAAGATACTTAAATCTCAACTAGACAAGTTAGAGAGGGATAGAAAAAGGAAAGTGGCCTCTAGGCCAAGAAACGAGCTTCCCTTAGCCTAGTATTCTACCCTGGCCTAGGTTAGAAGATAGCTCTGCTATTCCTTCTTCCCCTCTTCCTATTTTTCTCCTGCTACTAGTCCTCCTACTTTTGATCCACATACAACCGCACCTGGCTCCCTTGCTTCTGAACTCGATGCCATTGCCAGTCTAGTCTAGGTTTGACAAGAAAATGATCCTACTAGTGAATACAATGGCGGAGTTAGGTGCTTCACTGAAGGCGTTCATGGGAAAACATATTCAGACGGTGCCCCTTCCCGCAAAGTGACACGTGATACTGTTGTGCAAGTGGAGGAGGTGGCTGTTTGTCCTGTCAGTTCTAGACCAAGGTCACTGTCCTGCTCCCCCAACCCTGGGAGAAGACATACAGAAAGTCCAAGGGAGTTTGCCCATGGGTAGTCACCCCCTCAATCTTCCCGGAGACTATGGTCTCCTTCACCTCCCCCAGTCAGACCTTCAACTTCATCTCCTTCGCCTGTGGACCCTAATGAGCCTGCTCTTGCTCCGATTAAGCGTCTGCTGCCAGTTTCTGAGTGATCGCAGCCAGCTCCCAAGCGCCTGGGACTAGCTCCTGAGTGCCCGGGACCAGCTTCCAAGCTCCCAGGACCAGATCCAGACCGCCTGGGACCAGCTCCCAACCGCCTGGCACCAGTTGCCAAGCGCACGGCGCCAGCTCTCAAGTGTCTGGTGCCTGCTCCCAAATTGCTGGTGTCAACTCTTCAGTATCGATCTCCTGCTCAGGGCGGCAAGCACCTGTTTCCAACCGTGGATCTCATAGCCTATGCAACTCTCCTTCAGTATTTGCAGGCGAGCTTTCCTACCCTTTTTTTGGCTTCAGCTAGCCCCAGTTTCTCCTACCTCAACCTTCCTGATGGGGAGCCTTCCTGATGGGGAGCCATCCAGATGGCAGACCTGGGCTCCCCACAATGGTGCTCCCCTCGTCTACTAGGAAGGCACTCTAGGAGATTGAAGTTTGGTTTTCTGCTAAGAGGGAGTATGGTAAGGCTTCTTAAGTCTTTCCTCCCTCACGCTTAATCCGTAGTAGGTTTCTTTCCTATGCCACTTGGGAGACTCCTTCCTGACGCTCAGTGTTTTCGTCTGCGAAAATTGTGTTTTTCGTCAGCAGAACTTGACCTCTTTGAGTTGTTTGAGGCTTTCAGTTTCTTGGACTGGATGGTGAGAGCACTAGCCAAGAAGATTGAAGGGATGGCTGTCTTGAACTTGTGGCTCTTTTCTCTTTGGGAGTTTTGAAGAAAAGTGTGTTTTGGTGCTCTCATTCCACTAAAGGAGTTACTCAGGTGCAGAAGTTGGACCTCCATAGAAGTCGACTTAATATATTCTGGTACATTCTCCCAAACGCCCCAAGGACTTGTCCGTGTTTCTTCCTAAGACCGTCTCCTCTCCAGCAACATCATTTTGTGGGAGTAAGCCCAAGTCCAGTCTAGGACCCTCTCCAGTGTCTGCTTCTTGGCCAGAACTATCAAGAGGAGCTCAAGTCCTTGCCCAAGAAATGAGGAAGAAATCCTTCGTGCACAAGTGGGAGCCAGTCTTCTTGATTTCTGGGAGAAGTGGAGTATCAGAGGGACAGAACTGAATTGTCAAGGTTCTGAGGGAGGACTTCTCCATTCCATTCATGGAGAGCCCCCCTTTGGTCCCTTCTCCCATCATTTTGATGGCCTGCTGAGGAGGCTCAGGAAAACATTTGGCCCTTTTGGAGGAGGTCTCCTCTCTCCTTCGAAAGAGAGTCAGAAGTTGAGGACACCAACTCAGAGGGCTTTTACTACCATCTGTTTGTGGTCCCCAAATCATTGGGGTATGGAGACCAGTCCACAACGTAACCGCCCTTGATCTCTTTGTCCAGCAGACAAAGTTCAGATGGAGACGAACCTGTTATTCCTTTCATCCATTCACCAGGGTGATTGAATGATAACCTTGGACATGTAGGACACATGCTTCCACTTTCCCTTCCATCCAGACTCCAGGAAGTATCTAATGTTCGTCTTCCAGGACACTCTCAGATGCCCCATCAATGTCTAAACGCCTGTCTCCTCTCAGAGCGCCCAGCGCCACCCGAGCACCCACCGCCATCCGATTGCTTGGTGCCAGCTAAATCTTCCAGTTTTGGGCTCCTTCCTTCAGCCTTTCTATGGCACCTCAAATGTTCTTTCAAGTCCTTGCTCCTCTACCAAATGACTTCATTTAATAGGCATAAACGTCATTTTATATCTGGACGACTTGCCTCTTCAATCCCCTTTGAGGGAAAAGTGCACGAAGGGCTTGAACATCTCTCTCAGGAACTGGGAATTATCATCTACTTTCAGAAGTCCCAGTTGGCTCCATTGCAACAGTTCCTCTGTTTGAGGATGAGTCTCAGCTCTTAGACTTTTCGGGCTTTTCTGTCTGCCAAGAGAATTGCCAGCTGTCTTCAGATGGTCCACAAGTTTCTAGCCCCTTCGTCTTGCTTGGCCCATCAGTGGATGAGCCTACTGGGGACTCTGTTGTCCATCTAGACGTTCATCAAGTTAGGCAAACTTCTCATGACAGTTTTGCAATTCTTCCTCTAGGCCAACTGGGACAGGGAAACAAAGCCAGATACCTACATGTTTCCCATAAACCTAGTAATGAAGTCAGACCAGCATGGTGGCATTCCGAACATAGACTTTTGGAAGGAAAGCCCTTCATCCTCTTAGCCCAGACTCAGACTTCTATTCAGACTCCTTTGTTCTAGGTTGAGGAGTCCTCTTGGGGAACCGAGAAGTTTCTGGGACATGGTCTCCAGAAGAACAGAACCTTCACATCAACGTCAGAGAGCTGAAAGCTATTCACCTAGGGCTTCAGTTCTTCTCAACCCTGGTTCACAACAAGACTGTGGCAGTCCATTCAGACAATACCACAGCCCTAACCTACATACGAAAGCGAGGCAGCACTCACTTTTTCTCCCTGCCAGACAGCAAGAGACCTTTTACTGTGGACAGATCAAATTGAGTGAATCTAGCACTCAATTTTTTCAGGGCAAACTAAATATTCTGGCGGATGAGCTGAGCCATCAAATAGTAGGTCCCTCCAATTGAGTGAACCTTGGATCCCCTGGTGTATCGGAATCTGTGAGACTATGGGGCAGGCCAACATTGGACCTGTTTGCCACCTAAGGAACCATCGACTTCCTCTCTTCTGTTCTCAGGCCCTGGAGACGCCGTACGGCAGGATTGGTACCACTTGGACCACTATGCCTTTCTGCCCTTCAACATGGTCAGGAAAGTGCTGAACAAGTCTTGAGCTCATTGTAACTTAATGATGATTCTCATAGCCCTGTTCTGGCCCATGAAAGAATGGTTCCAGTACATGCTACAGTTGTGGATGGACTTTCCTAAACTACTCCTAAAAACCGTGTCTACTCAGACAACCTCACTTTAAGAGATACCAAAGGGTTGTCTGTTCTTCCCCTGACAGGCTTCAGACTGTCCGGAAGCTTGTCAGAGCATAAGGGTATTCAAGACACGTTGCAGAGGTTATTGCAAGATGCAGGCATCGATTTTCAAGCTGCATCTTCCTGGCTAAGTGGGCGATTTTCCAAAGCTGGTGTCTCAGACTCAATGTCTCTTCTTCTGAAATGACTGTGACCCAAATAGCGGATTTCCTTCTTTATTCGAGGAGATATAGGAATCTCTCGTCCTCCACCATTAAGGGGTCAAGTCTTGTGGTATGTCTAAGCAAGAATGGAAGATCTGGTATCCTGGAACCTGGATGTAGTGTTGAAGTGGCTGATAGGTCCCGCTTTTGAACCCCTTTGTTCCTCTTCTCGGAGAAACCTTACTTGGAAGACTCTTCCTCATGGCTTTGGCTACTGCTAACATATTAGCGAGTCCCAAGCCATCGATAAGAGTAAGTTTTTTCACAAGGAGATGCAGTTTGCTACTTTACCCTTGGATTTTTAGCCAAGAATGAAGACCCTTCCAAGCCTTGGCCCTGTTCTTTCTCCATTAAGACCTTAATGGATATCTTGACTCTGAGGAAGAAGGGAGAGTTCTTTGTCCTGCTAGGGATTTAAGGTATTACCTGAGCAGGATTGAGAAGATCAGAGGACCATCCAATAACCTCTGGCGCTCTATCAAGAACCTGTCTCACCCTCTGACTAAGAACGCATTGTCCTTCTTCGTCAGTTAATTTCTGAGGCGCATTCTCAGATTTAGGAGAACATTTTGCCTACTTTTAAAGTGAAAGCTCATGATGTCTGGACAGTCTCTACCTTATTAGGTTTCAGGCACATATGTCCCTCACTTCCATTCTGCAGTCGGCCTACTGGAAGTGAGAACCGATCTTTGCATCTCATTATTTGAAAGAAGTTGAAACATTGTTTGAAAATTGCAGTACCTTGGGGCCATTATCAGTAGCTGGCATGGTATAGAGGGAGGAAGCATAGGAATCTCTTTTCTCTTACTATCTCTTCACCTTGAAGTAGGGTGTTGACTTTTCAGGAGCCAGGGGGTACCCACCAGCCTCAGTGGATGGGTTGTGATGTTTTCAGTGTAGGTTAAAGCGTTGTCTGGTGGTTTTATTCTGCTACTGCACCCAGGGCAAGGGCACCTTTTGTAAGCTTGTTAGCCATTGGACATATCCTTTGCTGCAAAGCTCCACGGTTATACTGCCACGCCACTACAGGTTAAGATGAGCACCAGCCATGGGCAGTATTTACCTGCAGTAGCTCTCTTACCAGATAAGGAAATGACAAGCATTGTTTTCAGTGCTAGCGACTCTTCTATTTCAGAGTCGTTACCATAACTTAATGTTTTGGAGTAGAATATGTCCATTTATCCCAACCCCCTTTCAGTGTGGGATTCAGCTATGCAATTACTTGGAAAGTTACTTATATGAAAATGTTATTTTCATAATAAAATCAAATTTCATATATGCTTACCAAGTAGTTTCAGAATCGGAGCCCTCCCTCCTCCCTTCTCATGGACATAAGGGCACAAACAGAATGAGGTTTTCTGCCAAATCATTTCTAGTACCCCTGTTGGTGGGCGGGGAATGTCAACTACACTAAACTATAAAATGCTACCGCGATTTTTTTAATTAAAGGCTGCCACGCGAGTTAGAAACTATAGCTATATAATTACTTGGTAAGTATATATGAAACTTAATTTTATAAAAAAAAATTTTTGTACATTATATCATTACAAAGTTCTTATTGATACATTGCCAATTGGCTTTCATAACATTTCACTACTTTTTCAGTATGAAGTGTATTGTAATAGAAACTTATTTAGTCTAGGAAATCAGACATCATATTTCTCAGTATCCTATACTGTATATGTATAGCCTATATATAGTAGTATTAGCCACATGGAATACTGCCTGCAAGTGAGCACACTAAGATGTCTTTGTGATAAGTGTTTAAATAACTTGTCTATAATATGTTAACTGTACTTGCTTAGAAGAGGATGTAGGGAGGGGGAAGAAGTGATGTCAAACATTCTTTCCTCATTTGAGAATCAGCAGTTAAACACAGCCTTGTGAGCCTTTAAAAGAACACTTTATTTGAGAAAAATTTGTAATTATAATTAAGGGCAATATTATGATTAAAATACTGCTAAAATTAGCATATGAAAATATTAAGACAATGTGACACCTCTTTCCTCGTGTTGCCGAATCTGCTTCTAGCCTAAGGGGATGGTAAGGAGGAAAATCAGTTACAGTATAGTTTTGGGTTAGTTGAGTTAATCCTTTTCATTAAAGGACCTCTGTACTTTATAATCTTGCTATCATGACATAGTTTAGCAATTTGTGTAATGTAAGAAAAACCCAACAAAGCTAAATTACTGTATTAATAGATTAAAGAGCATTACAGTTAATGAAGTGGATGTAGATTATGTGAAAAAACAGTCCAGAATTACATTACTTAGAGACTTGACTGGAATTTTCATATTTAAATTGATTTGATTTAGTTTCCGGTCATATATCTTCATATAGGGTAATAACGTATCGTTTAGAAAAGAACCTTTGACTCTAAACTCTGTTGTTTTTAAGAAAAAGAAAACCATAAATACCACGGATCAGTGTTGAAGGAATGGGTATCCACAGTCCACAAGTTACCTTCAAGAATCAGGAATATGCCCCTTTTTTGTCTGACTTCTTTGATTCATTTTTAGGGTACTGTAGTAAGATGTATGTGAGTGAAAGAGAGAGAAAAAGAGATGAACTTTGTTAGGACATTCATTTAAGTGTTACTGGACTTTTGCTTTATTGTATTCTATAGTAAATCAACCACATTACCTTAGTGTAAATAAAAAAAAAGTACCCATAGAAATGTAAGTAACATGGGAGTCTACATTACTGGTACTGTAATCTGGTGGATGTTTTCATATTCTTGTTACACTTTTAAATATACAGCATTCATTTTTTAATAACAAATGTTATATGCAATACAGTACATACAATACATGTAAATTATGTTTGTTTAATGATAGTAGTTACATGATCATAAATGCATATTTAGTTTGGTAGGGTAGGCTGCTGTGACAAAGTTCTTGAATGATGCCATATTTTTGTTGAAGTGTGATATTTTTTGGTTCTTGTGTTTGATATACACATGACATAAAAAGGCAACATAAATCATTTACTGTATATTTTTTTTTATCCTATTATATTCATTTTAGGCTAGCCAGGGTTAAAGTAGGATTTTCAGTTAGCCTACAGGTAGCATAGCTTATGCTAGCCTAGTCACTATTGCTTTAACTGCGCTTTGGATATACTGTATTCATACACCCCCTTTCCCCTTTGGATGTATTAGCACAAATGACAGAGATCTTACTACTGTATACTGATAAATTTAATATTTGTACACCATGAAATATTACATTGAAAGCTTTCTCATACTTTGGTTACTCAGTATGGTTACAGTATTGGTATTTTTTACCATACCACTGTAAGGTGTTTCATTTCTCTATGTTATTTATGTTGCTTGAGTCACTGACTGGAAAGGAAATTGCTTTTAAATTCATCTTAAATCATACATGATGTAAGGGAAAGATAAGGCTAAAAGTAATAAATTTGATGACAAATGAAAAGTTGTGAAAGTTTTTCAAATAATTTTCAATAGATGTTAACTTTCCAGGGAGTCAAAAAATACAGCAAGCAACTAGTTTGAATAAAGTATGGTTAATCCTTAGGGAATGGGCTAAATATATATCAAACACACCCCCAGACTGGTTTGTAAGAAAAAAAAAATTAAAAAAATTCTTTCCCTACCTTCCACAGGAAGTTGAAAGTGGCTATTTACAACCGTGTGGGGCGCCTCTTTTACAAGACACTCGTAAAAATATGCTAATTTTAGCAAGTTATGCATGTTTTTTCTAATAATTTTATTATGTAAAATTATAGTTACAGCTCATACAGTATCATAACAGATAAGAACTAAAGTCAGTAACAAATTCTAAAGGCCTGTCCACACTAGGAAACATTGTTTGGAAACAAAGTTTGCAAACTGTTTGGAAAACAGTTTCTGAAATTGTTTGTAAACAGTTTGGAAACTGTTTCAAACAGCTTGAAACTGTTTGCAAACAATGTTTCCTGTCCAGACCTCAGTTGTCGAGGATGCCTGCTGGTGCAGTAGCTCTGTATTTTACTTGGCAGTTTTAATGCACTCAAGGAGGGGATAAGAGAGAGAAAAAGAGACGGGTGAGGAAGTTTTAGGGAAAGGAGCGTGTCATGCTGACTAGCTTCTGGCGTGTATGATATGTACATATACATATATACATATGTATAAGTATGAATGTTTAAGTGTATATATGTAATTATATATACACATACATCTACACGTATAAATACATACATATATATATATATGTGTGTGTGTGTGTGTACATTATACATGTGTACATACACACATACACACACAGAAACACTAAATGTTTTCCATTCTGGATGGGAAACAAATATACGGTAAAAAGTGTTTCTAACTGGAAACTGTTTGTAAACTTTGTTTCCAAACAATTTCCAAACTGTTTCCAAACTGTTTGCAAACAGTTTGCAAACTTTGTTTCCAAACAATGTTTCCTAGTGTGGACAGGCTATATATATATAGTATATTTGTTGTAAAATATTTACGAGATTTACTGAGATGGTGAGATGCAGTAACTTTTTGTGAGGTATACATGTCTTTTCTAATATTTCTTTGCACTTTTCTTAAAATTACAATTATAGCTGACATACTATCATAAAAGATAAGAACTAAAACCAACAGCAATACCTGGGTAAGTTTATGAGCAAGTAAATAAAAAGACATCCTGGAGCTGCAGAGAGGCAGTATATTCCCCTCTGAAAATCTCAATGCATATTGATTGATGTCTGTCCTGCGCTGAGCTATTATAGTTGCCATAAGTCATTTATGGGCCACTGAAGTGATATGAACATTTTTCCCGCTAAATTCATCCAAATTGAATGGTGCGTAATATTAATACTCATATGAGTTAGCCCATCCATCTCTCAAAACCTGTTATAGATACTCATATGATGATGCCCATCCATTAAATTAAATAAATTAGATAACAGGTTTTTAATGGACACCATTTTGTTTAAAGCATAATGTATTTTATTGATAATTATCACTAACAGTGTTTTTCTATTTACAGCATCTCATCGAACGATCATTTTATGCCGTCACTGAAACATGCCTGGCTTTCACAGTTTTTCGAGATGATTTCTCTCCAAAGTTTGTGGCCCTTTTTACTGTACTGCTCTTTCTCAAGGCTTTCCATTGGCTGGCAGACTATAGGGTCGATTTCATGGAAAGATCCCCAGTCATAACATTCTTATTCCATATCAGAGTTACATGTAAGTACAATTATGGAGTTTTTTATTTTTCTTGTAAATTAATGTTTTAAGATCAGATGAGTATAGTTGGTTTATTGAAAAGAAAACCAGATGAGTATAGTTGGTTTATTGAAAAGAAAACCCTATTTCTTCGGTTAAGTGCAGATTCTGCCTAAGCAGTTGGAGAGATGAAGATATTTATGAGGAAAGTCTGTTTGATCAGTTTTTGAGGTGGGAGTTGAGTAAAATTGTAGTTGTGCATATGTTTTTACTAAGGACTTAAATGTGCTCTCACTTTAAATTAACTTAAGATTGTGGGTGGGTCCCAAAATTTGGTCTTTGGCAAAATACAAATTGAGTGACTATGGACAAAGGGCAATGATTTTTATATATGTAACTTACCCAGTAATTACTTAGCTAAGAGTTTCTAACTCGATGGCAGCTTCAATTTTGAAATTCGCGGTAGCGATAGTCTTTTGTTTATGTAGGTGACTAACCCCGCCCACTTTCAGGGTGAAGAGAGAAACAACTAGGCCGAGAGCTTCACTTTTATTTCTGCCAGCTTAACAGCAAGACAGCTTTAAGAAGCAGCTTGATTTTGTTTATTCAGCTTGAAAGTCTTGCCGTTTGGTGATGTATTTTTGGCTCAGTAGCCTTTGGATTTGTATTGTCTGACTGATTTATTTAGTACTTTTCCCAATTTTGACTATTGTTCTCTCAGGAGATTGACTCAATTTATTTCACTTGTTAGCTAGTACTATGTCTGATTCTAGCGGATCGAAGTTTTAGGTATTGTAGCAGAGGTTGCAATACTCGTTTGACCAAAGCATGTTACTTCTTCACACACCCTTTGACGACGGCAGAGACAAATTTGTTCAATTGACTTGACTTAGAGGCATGCCAGAATGGGAGGAAAGAAAGTGGAAGACAGTGACTTCTCATCTAGCAAAATTAGAAAGGGATCGTAAGAGGAAAGCAACTGCTAGAGCTGTGGTTAACCCTTAACGCCTATTGGACGTATTACACGCCGACTAAAATTGTCTGTTGGGTGCCGAGGGACGCACTTGCACGCCGACTACAAAAATTTCAAACCTTCGGTCAACGCTGACTGACCGAAATGGTCGAAAAACGCAATTGTAAGCTAAAACTCTTACATTCTAGTAATATTCAATCATGTACCTTTCATTTTGCAACAAATTGGAAGTCTCTAGCACAATATTTCGATTTATGGTGAATTTTTGAAAAAAAATTTTTCTTACGCACGGCAGTAACTCAGCCGAAAATTTCATAAATTCTTTCGTCATTTTGTCGTAATTTTTGCACTGTTCTATATTAGCCGTTACATAAAGTTTTATATGAAAATGTGTGCAATTTCATGTACAATACAGCAAAATACAACCCTATGGTTGTAGCTTTATCAGTTTGAAATATTTTCATATAAAACCACTTATAACTGCCAAAATTTCAAGCTTCGTCAATTTCTTTGACTCGACCGAAATGGTCAAAAACGCAATTTTAAGCTAAAACCTTACGATCTAGTAATATTCAATCATTTACCTTCATTTTGCAACCAATTGGAAGTCTCTAGCACAATATTTCGATTTATGGTGAATTTCTGAAAAACTTTTTCTTACGTCCGCGCAGAAATTCTTTCACACGCTATCGTAATGTTTGCACTGTTTTATATTAGTCGTTACATAAAGTTTTATATATGGAAATGTGTGCAATTTCATGTAGAATACAACAGAAAATAACTCATGGTTGTAGCTTTTTCAGTTTTGAAATATTTTCATATAAATCACGATAACTGCCAAAATTTCAAGCTTCAGTCAACTTTAACTCGACCAAAATGGTAAAAAATGCAATTATAAGCTAAAACTCTTACATTCTAGTAATATTCAATCATGTACCTTCATTTTGCAACAAACTGGAAGTCTCTAGCACAATATTTCGATTTATGGTGAATTTCTGAAAAAATTTTTTTCCTTACGCCGCCCTGCGCGTAACTCGCCTAACATCTCAGAAATTCTTTCACATGTCGTAATGTTTGCATCGTTTTACGTTAGTCATTACATAAACTTTATATATGAAAATATGCGCAATTTCATGTAGAATACAACAGAAAATAGCTCATGGTTGTAGCTTTATCAGTTTTGAAATATTTTCACAAATCACGATAACTGCCAAAATTTCAACCTCGTCAACTTTAACTCGACCGAAATGGTAAAAACGCAATTGTAAGCTAAAACTCTACATTCTAGTAATATTCAATCGTTTAACTTCATTTTGCAATAAATTGAAGTCTCTAGTACAATATTTCGATTTAGGTGATTTTTTTAAAACATTTTCCTTACGCTCGCGCCGTAACTCGCCAACATCTCAGAAATTATTTCGTCTCGTTGTCGTAATATTTGCACCGCTTTTATATTAGCTATTACATAAAGTTTTTTATATATGAAAATGTGCGCAATTTCATGTACAATACAACGAAAATAACTCATGGTTTTAGCTTTATCAGTTTTGAAATATTTCCATAAAACACTTATATAAATAGAAAAATTTTACTTTCGGTCAACTTTAACTCGACTTGTAAAATGGTCGAAAACTGCAATTGCAAGCCAAAACACTTACAGTCTAGTAATATTCAATCAATTAGCTTATTTTTCAACAAACTGGAAATCTCTAGCACAATATTTCGATTTATGGTGAATTTTTGAAAAACATTTTTTTACGTCCGCTGTTACTTAATTCATGCATCATTTTGTGATAATATTTTCTGTGTTGCTTTGATCGTTTTAAAATTTGTTATATACCAAAATCATCGCAATTTAGTGTACAATACAACTGAAAAAATTAACTCATTAGCTTTTAACTGCTTTGTTTACAGCGATTTGTATACAATTATATACGAGGTTTTTTTTTTTCGGTCATATATTCCAATATTTATATATGATAATGATATTTTTTTTCATTTCTGATGGTTGCATACTAAACTTCAGGCAATGACAAAAAAAATGAGCCAAAAATGAACTCTTAAATCTTAAAAACTAAGCGTGCTGTGATTTTTTGAAAAAAACTTTTTTTCCACTTCGGCGCTAACTCACCGAACGCCGCCGGCATACGAGAGACGTTTTTGTAAATAGGGCTTCGGCGTTAAAGGGTTAAATTAGCTATTCTAGACGTGACTCAGGAATCTAGTTAGGCTGATATTCCTTCTCTCCCTTCTCCTGCTAAAGTGATTCCTCCTGTTTCCAGCCCTCCTCCTGCACCACCAGTCTCCGCTCCTGGTTCCCTCGTTCCTGACCCTGATCGCTACGCCAGTCTCGAGTCAAAATTCGCCATTCGCCAGGAAGTTTGATGTTCTTGCTAACACAGTGGCACAGTTGGGTGATTCAATGCGTTTCCTCGTGGAGAAATTTAGTGCAAAGTGTTCTAGTGATGTGTTTGTGGAGGGGGTGGCTATCCGTCCCACCGATGCTCCTAGGCAAAGGTCACTGCCATACCCCCAAGCCCTGGGAGGAGGCATACTGGAGGCCCAAGGGAGGTCAGTAGGGTCTGCCCACGGGTAGTCACCCCCTCAGTCGCACCTGTGTCATCCTGGGTGTCGACCAAAGGCAGCCATTGGAAAGGTGTGCCTAGTGCCCATAATCTCTCTCATCCAGTTCGGGAGATTCTAGCCCTTCCCACGGCGCCAGTGGAGATTCTGGGATGAATCTCGCCCGTTGAAAAGGCGAGCACCTCTCAGGGACATGTCCCCTCAGGGTTATGGCAAGAGGTCCAGGGAACGATCCGGTAGTCTGCAGCCGTCGTGCAGCAAATGGGACAGTCCTGAATGTTTCTCTCAGTCAGTAGTGTTCAGACCATCTTCTGTGTCCAGCAAGAGGACTTGTTCTTCAGCAAATAGGGAACCTTCTCGTGACAGTTCACACTCATCTTTCAAGTGCCCATCTGGGATCAAGGACGCCTCTTTAGCAACTGAGCGCTTGTTAGCAGCCGAGCGCCCAGTAGAAACCGAGCGTTTGCTAGTAGCTGAGCGCCCAGAGGATAAGAAATTCCCAGTAGTGCACCCGCATCGCTTGGCGCCAGCGAACTTTTCGGCGCCAACTCACTCTCCTTTGATCGAGGCCAGGGATTTTTTTGACGCCTGCTCCTGTGTTAGACTCCTCATCAAACACCAGTTTTCTTTCACCTACTATTCGATTACTGAGTCAGCTACCTTAGACTGACCTTCTATGGCACCGCTGCAGAAGCAGTTAGACAGCATTTGGTCTTCTTAAGAAGTCGACTTGCTGCTTCAGTAGCGCCTGAAGATCCCTCTCCTGTCCCCAGTCTCATTGGGAGGAGGAAGATTTAAGACAGGGTTCCACCCCATCGGCTTATGCTGCCTTACTGAATTATTTACTGATAATTTCAGATTTCTTCAATCCGACAGCCCTTCTGCCTCCCGGTTTCATTTATGATGAGTGATTTCATCTAGGATTCATTGACACTTTCCAAAGTGGTCTATCTTCATCTAAGAAGGCTCTGAGGGAAGTGGATCTCTGGCTCTCGGAGAAAAGGCACTAGGGCAAGGCATGTTTTGGTTTCCTCCTTCCCACCTTTCGGCCAGGAGATACAGGTCGTATGTGACCGGAGAGGCCCCCCTCCCTGGGAGTGGCTACCTCCTCCCAAGGGGACTTCTTTGGCCTCATTGATTCGGCGCGTAGGTCGGCTTTTACCTCGGCAAAGACCATGTTCTGCGCTGGAGGTGGATCATTTGCTCAAGAGCATGTTCAAGGTGTTCAAAGTGTTTAGTTTTTTAGACTGGGCCGTAGGGGCCTTGGCAAGGAAGATTAGGGATTCAGATCTGCCTCAGGATATTGCCACTGACTGGAGGAGTGTTCTCTCTTGTGCTGATAAAGCAATTCGAGATGGTTCTTTCAAGATTTCCGCCCTTTATTCTATGGGGATTTTGAAGAAGAGGGAATTCAGGATCTCGTTTGTCTCTAAGGGCGCCACTACATCGCATAAATCAGCTCTCCTCTTTTCACCCTTGGATAACACACACCTTTTCCCGCAAGCCAAGGTAGAAGTGGCTGCTCACCTTCATAAGAAGTCCACACAAGACCTGCTCTCGCAATATACAAGGCGTCCGAGAGAGTGGAACGCCCCCCCTTTCAAGTCATCTTCTCCTCTTCAGCCCTAACCTTTTCAAGGAGGCAGACAGAAAGCTCAATCAGGATCACGGACTTTTGTACGTTTCGCCCCACTTGCGGCCAAAAACCCTCCACCAGACCTACAACCCGCAAGTGAATCTTCAGTCCTTTATGCACCCGTGGGAGCCAGACTCTAACTTTTTTGGGGAAGTTGGAGAATGAGAGGAGCAGATATGCGGGTGATGGAAGTATTAAGGGAAGGGTATTCTATCCCCTTCAAAGAAAAACCTCCCTTATCCATCTCTCCTGTCAAATTGATGGCGTACTCTGTAGGATCAATGAAGTATTTAGCCCTCTCGGAAGAAGTGTCGCCTCTCCTCAAGAAGAAGGTGATAGAAGCAGTGGAGAACACCGAGTCCAGGGGTTTTTACAACAGGCTTTTTATAGCACCAAAAGCCACGGGAGGATGGGGACCGGTACTCAATGTGAGTGCTCTGAACGTCTACGTACAGAAAACTAAGTTTCATATGGAAACAGTCCAGTCTGTCCTATCATCCATTCTTCGAGGGGACTGGATGATTTCTCTCGATATGAAAGATGCTTACTGCCACATTCCCATCCAACAAGACTCAAGAAAGTACCTGAGATTTGTTCATGAGAGTCAAGTTTTCCAGTTTCGAGTGCTATGTTTTGGCCTGTCAACAGCACCACAGGTGTTCACCTGAGTTCTCGCCCCATTGGCTAATTGGCTTCACTTCCTTGGGAAGAACGTTTCCCTATATCTGGACGATTAGTTAATACACTCACCCACAAGAGAGAGATGCATGGAGGACCTTCAAAGGACATTACTTTTGACACAGGATCTAGGTTTGCTGTTGAACCTTCAAAAATCCCAACTGACACCTTCTCAGCAGATTCTTTATTTGGGGATGAAGATCGACTCAGAAGGATAGAAGCTTGCCTCAAGAAAGTCAACCTTCTCCTTTCCCTTCAGAAGTGTTCAGTCACTCAATGGATGAGTCTCCTGGGCACTCTTATCATCGATCGAACAGTTTGTGAGGTTGGGAAGGCTGCATATGAGACCTCTACAATTCTTTTTTAAGAGTCAGTTGGGATCGCAGGATAAATCAGGACTTATGCATCTTCCCAATAATGCAAGAGGTAAAGGAGGACCTGCACTGGTGGAACGACGCAAGCAGACTTTCGGAGGGAAAGTCTCTTTCGGTAGTGAACCCTAACCTAGACTACTTCTTCGATGCGTCGGACATCGGTTGGGGAGCTATCCTGGAGGGAAAAGAAGTTTCGGGAGTTTGGTCCCAACAAGAAAAGGCTCTGCACATAAACATCAAAGAACTGAAAGCCATCCATTTGGGGCTGCAGCATTTCGCAAGGGTTAGTGCACGTCAAAGTAATAGTGCATGCGGACAATACAACAGCCTGAGCCTATGTGAGACTCCAAGGGGGGGGACTCACTCATTCTTCCTTTGCAAGACTGCGAGGAGTCTTCTTTTTTGGGCAGAGCAGAACCGAACCCAGCTGTTAACTCGGTTCATTCAGGGGAAGTGAAATGTACTGGCAGACAAACTCAGTCGTCACAAACAAATTCTCCTGACAGAGTGGACTCTGGACCGTCGAGTATGCCCCGACCTGTGGAAGTTGTGGGGAGAACCGATGGCGTGTCACAAACAAAAGTTACATTAAATGAATCTCACACCTCACAATGTGTCGTACAGAAAAACAAAATTTAGATTCATATTCATTAATCTCATTGAAAAAAGAAAATCACAGATTTAATTAAAAGTCAACATTTAAAAATGAAAAATTCAGGAACCACTAATCAAAAACAATACATTAATACAAAAAGAAAATGTTTCCACAACTATGAACAAAGAAAATGATGTACAATCCCAACACATACTTGACAATTTTGACACAACACAGTGAAATTAATACACAATATCCTAAAAATACTGAATTGTTTTATAAACATAAAATAGCAAAAATCAAAAACCAGTAATCAAAATTGAAAAATTCAAAAGATCAGCTTAACACAGTTTACATAACAATGTTGTATCAACAAAATGATGCAAAATTACAGCACATTATTAGCCATTATTTGATACAGCACAGAAGACATCAATAGAAAATTGTGAAATTTTTGGTACAGCACAACAGCATTGACAGTGATATGAAATTTTAGACACAGTAAAAATGGCATCAATAGAATTTATATGAAATTTTAGACACAGTGCAATGACATGTACTTTATATGACCTAAAATGCAATTGCAAAAAATATACAAAATACAAGTACACAGACATGGTTTTATGATATTCTGTGTTCACATTGTGACAGACACATCTATTCATAAGTTAAGTTAAGTATGCCTTAGTTTTACCAGACCACTGAGCTGATTAACAGCTCTCCTAGGGCTGGCCCGAAGGATTAGACTTATTTTACGTGGCTAAGAGCCAATTGGTTACTTAGCAACGGGACCTACAGCTTATTGTGGAATCCGAACCACATTATAGCGAGAAATGAATTTCTATTACCAGAAATAAATTCCTCTAACTCTTCATCAGCCAGCCGGGGAATCGAACTCCAGCCCAGCGAGTGCCAGTCCGCAGCTCTACCGACTCACCCAACGAAGAGCTATATTTATTCATAACCCATGCTCGTACGAGCATTCTCATGCGCTACATATGGCACTTACACATGCCTGCACCTCATCCTCACTTTCCTCTCCCAAGTAGCCAGGTAGCTGGGGTAAGGGGGTACCTGCTTATTTAAGTGCCACATCAAGTTATCTTCTCGGACTGGACGCATTTGAGAGAGGTGGTACTCACCTTGGGACCAAGTTTTGATGTACTGGATTACCACAGTGTCTATTTTAATTTCTTTCACATGGTACGGGCCCAAGTAGGCAGATTCGAGTTTGTGTTCCTTCGGTTGCAGCCTCTTTAAATAAATTCTGTCCCTTATTTTTATGTCACGTTTGTGTGCGGAAACGCTGATCGTATCTCTTCTGATACTTGTCATTGGCCCTCAACAAAAACCTCTGGGTAGTCTGAAACACTCTGAAGGTCAAGTTACAAACATCACGCGGTATTGTTCGATGATATATAATGGCAAAGTTTGATGGTCCATGACAATGGTATACAGCAGTACGGTATCCAGCCCATACACTACAAAGAATGGGGTATCTCCGATGGAGCTATTATAGGCTGTGTTTAGTGCAAATTCCGCCCGCAGCAACATTTCTACCCACTGGTTCGGACTGTCCCCCACTAAATATTTCAAGATATTCGTCACTTCCTGATTATGGGACTCCACTAGCAGCCCATTGGCTGAAGGCCGATAGGAAGCTATGGTGAAATTATCTATTGTCATGATCTTAGTTAATTCCCTGATCACTGCGTTAACAAAATTATGTCCATTGTCACTAATTAAAGTTCGGGGACAGCTGAACCTCATTACAAAGGAGCACAAGGCTTTCGCAACCGAACCTGCTGTTACTTACCATATTTTTGGAGTTTTGAAAAATGCAATGATCTGTGTTTTTGAAGTTAATGAGTAAAAGATAATCATTCAGTAGTTGTGAATGAAAGTTAATGAATCTTTTTGGTTATGTAATATACAGTACATATGTACTGAAGTTAGGTAATGAAGGAAAAACATTTTGTGCTCTAACTTTTTTTTAAATTTAAAAGTGGAAGAAAAAATGTTCACAAATTATCTGAGTTTAGTAGTGGAAAGTTTTAGTGTCTTTACTTAAATAAATTAAGCAATGGTTGAATATGTAAAAATCGGAAGCAAATATAATCGGTCATAAGCTCAAAATCTTAACCCTTTTGCTTACTGGTGACAGATGACGTATGCAAATATCGAAAGAAAAGATTATACAAACCAGCAGACGTGATAATGATCATTTTTGGCGAGTTTTCCTGATATTTTTTATACACCTTTAATGTATGTTTATTTGTTTTGTATAGTTTTAGATTCTTATTCTATAATTACATAATTCATCTTTTTTCTGCGCAAGAGATAGAGAGAACACTGGACAGGGCGCCACTTATTTTATGGAAAACTTAATGCTACTTGGTCATTCATTTTTCATATTTTCCTTGGTGTTATTACAATTTTTTGCATTGCAAAAACTAGGAATTTATCTGGGTGTGCTATGTATACAAAATGAAAACTTTATTACAAATAGTATTTTTTCATTTTTTGTTGGGGGGAGTGCAAAATTTTCTCGTATTGTGATTCTCATTGTTCCACTCACATAAAAATTGTTTGGGGAGTTTTTTATGTCACAGTATGGGAAAATCATTCAGGTGCAATAAAATTGTGTGGTCTACCTTGAAAATTGTCAGAGCTACGCATCTGTGAACAAAAAATGGTAAAGACATTTTTACGCCTACCGCTTGAGTCACCTGCCACTTCCCACAGATGTACCCATACATGTAATTGTTTATGAGTCATAAGCAAAAGGGTTAATTTATATTATAATTGGGGCTTACAGCATTGGCATACCCCTTGAGTAGAGTGCTTTTCTTTATTGTAATATATTCTAAACTGGAAAGCAACAAGAGCCAAAATTACACAGTTTACTAAAAATTTTCAGTGGGTGACATTATCAGACATTATTAAAATCCAGAAGTTTGGGAATAGGACTGATATCTAAAAGGGTCTAGAACAGAAATTACAAGACAAAATATTGGTAGTCATAAAAAGTCCATGAACTTTTATTGACACAATTAATATTTCATTTTGTTACCAAACCAATTTAAGAAGTTTTTTGTAGCTGCAGAAGAGTAGTTCTTCCAATGATGTTTAAATGTAATGCATTAGCTGAGCTGATTCTCTTGATGCACTCTGAAATTATATATTAACTGCAGGCTTCATGGACGTGGGCAATTTGTGTTGAGAATTTGTTTTGAAGATTTTATCTTTTGCCAATTTTGGTTATTACTTACATTTACTGAGTGGAATCCAAATTATTTCCCCCAGTTTTCTGTTTTAATGCTTAATTGAGTAGTCTCTGAAGTTTATAACAGTGGTAGTGAAGGGGTATATAAATAGTCAGTAATTTTATGAATTATATAAATAAAGCAGCATGTGGAATTAAGTATTGATCTTTTCACCAACTTTTGCTGTCAAAGACTGGAAAGAAAAAACCAAGTTGACAGCTTAGAGCCAATGGATCTGTGTGCAGGCACAGTACCCAACCTAATGCCATTTTTCTTTCAGAGAACTTATTTATGTAAGGCTTTTCTGACCAGAAATTTCCCAAATAAGTAATAGGTTTGTATGAAAATTTTTCAAAATATTTTTAATTGTAATTTTATATATTTATGCTTAACATTTTGAAACGTGTCATTTTCCCTGAAGAATCCAGTACAATGTAAGTTAATTAGTCCAAAACCTTTTGCTATAGAATTTGGTATGATGGTGAGAGTTGCATAAAATTTAAATTAGCTGTGTATTACCAGCATACATGTATAGTATTTAAAACTATGATATTGCAGAATGTTATATCTGACAGTATAAGTTAACAAGCTTTCTTCAGAGGTTGCTTGTGTGAGTATGAAAAAATTACGTAATTTGCTAAGAAAGTGGGTATGATAATTAGTACTGCAGTAGAAAACTTTTTTAAATAATTAGTAAGGAATGGATAAATTATCTCTTGCCTTTCAAGCATTTAGTTTTCCGTGCATCAAGGAATTCTTATATGAATCATTTTTATATTCATGTTTAAAAGGTCACAAAAATGTTACTTAACAAATATACATGTATTGCATAGGATTTGAGCCAAGTAGGAGGCAAAGAAAACAAAAAGAAAATATTGCTAGAGATCTTTTTTCCTTGTACCTAACACTCTCAAGTAAAATACAGTAGGTAAATGTTCATAGTTTTACTCTTTGAAAGTGTTTGTTGCATAGTTATGGTTTACGTTTGACTAGTTTTATTTGAACCATAACCATTACTGCTAGACAGTTTTATTGCCTTGAAAAGTGGATATCTTGCAGCAGATTTATATTTGTGAAAATACTGTATTTATATTCAGAGGGGAAGCATTTTTTGAACATTTCATAGAGCTATGTGTTTGTAAATTTAAAGTTCATTGTTAACTTTTTATAGTTTTTTAATATTTTTTAACTGGAATAATTAAAATAAAACTCTAATTTATTACATTCTTCTAGCTTTACTGTTGTTGTTGAGTCTTCTGGACTTAGTGCTGGTAAGCCATGCTTATCTGTCGACAATTACAAGAGGAGCATCAGTGCAGCTTGTATTTGGCTTTGAGTATGCCATATTGTTAACTGTGGCATTAAATATAGGGGTCAAATATGTGTGCCATACAATTGATCTACAGTCAGAAAATCCATGGGAGAATAAAGCAATGTATCTCCTGTATACAGAACTATGTATGGGTAAGTATTTTTTCTCCAGTTATTTGGATGCTGTTAACTGCAAGATCCAAGTTTTTTGTTTCTATAGTTAAATTTTATACTGAATAAAATATCTGTTAATTCTAGAGTAAATGGCAATATTTTTATAATAATTTATTTTAGTGCAGGTATATTTTGAAAAACTTAAAAAATTTTTGTTGAACTTTTGAAGTACTGTTGAAGTCTTGGTTTAGCTTGCTTATATTTTTTACACTAAACTTGGCAGATTTAACTCTGTTAACTATTGACTTTTTGTAAGTCAACAAAATTGTTCATTTACATTGTAAGTGTTTCACATACGCTGTTAAATGTTGTAAAATGAAGTGTTTGTACAGAATTACACATTCCTTAAGCCTGTGAGTTTCACTTCGGTATCTCAAATGGGAGGTTATCTAAGGTCAAGCAAAGAAGGTGGCTTTGGTGATTGTTGGCAGGGAAAGATTTCTCCTTGGTTAGAGTTCACTGTCTCTTATATTTTATTTTGTAAATTTGTCCTCTAATCCAGTCACAGTGAAATTGTTTGCTACAATGTCTTTTTGGTGCCATAGATTATATCCATGTCATCCCTGTGATTGTCACTTGCAGTATTTACTTGGGTCATATTTTGAGTCTTCATGTTGTACCCATTTCTTCCTCAGCTCTCTTCAAAGTTTGATGTCAGCTTTGCTTAATTTAAAATGATCATGTTAATACAGTTTGTGGGAATATATATGAAGGGATTACATGAAACTTATTATTTTGATACTTTGGTGACCAATTTTGCTCCTGTCTTTGTATATTATACTGCTGTTAATGTGTTGGAACTACTGTATTTCTAACTGATATGTAAATTTCAGCAGTAGCCTGAAGCCAACATCAGGGGGTTAATTGGAACTTGTGACCTTTCTTCTGTACCAGTTTAAATCATAATAAATTAACATGTTCTTGTTAATAGAAGTGTGGGTAACATATACCTACTGAAGACAGTAGAACATGTACAGCTTGCATTATTGTTAATCATGTATATTGGAAATGAACCTTACCTTTCCATTACATAGCTTTTACTTCAGCACCAGCAGTAGTGCAACAGATTGAAACAGAAAAATGAGAACACTCAGTTTTGTATGAATGTTTTTTTTTTTTTTTTTTTTTTTATCCATCTACTTCCCCACCCCCCACCAGGGGAATGATAGGCACAAACATCTGTAGCCATTCAGTCTTCTTCTGTCACCGGTTTCGATAGGAGGTGGACAGGTTGTTGAATGCACTTGGTTTTTGTTGTGTTATTTTGGATTTTCTTTGGTTTTATTTTGAATATTCAATTGGTAAGAACCTGTAAGTAAGCATACCTTTAGTTTTATTTCAGACCACTGAGCTGATTAACAGCTCTCCTAGGCTGGCCCCGAAGGGATTAGACTTGCTTTTACGTGGCTAAGAACCATTTGGTTACTTAGCAACGGGACCTACAGCTTATTGTGAATCCGAACCACATTATGCTTATGAAATGAATTTCTATCACCAGAAATAAATTCTCTTCTCTTCATCAGCCGTCGCTGGAATTGAACTCCGCCCATCGAACGACAGTCTGAAGCTTTAACAGTCGGCAACAAAGGGTGTTAAAGGTAAGAACCTGTAAGGCAAGAGTTGCTGTAATGGGCATTATTCCAGTTTTATTGACCTTCATGAGATGTGTGTTGATGAGGGAAGGATTGTAATTGGATAGCTAATGTGAATTGAAGAGAGCTAGTTAGTTTGTACAAATAAAGAGGATAGGTCATGTAAAACTTGTGTCAAAGGGATGAATGTTTTGTCTACTTCCCCTGTTAGTAGTTGGACCGGTCCTCTGCTACTTCCCATTGATTCAGAGCATTAAATTTGATAGGCTTGAGTAATTCACGTTCACTTGGTCTAAGTTTTGCGGGATAATTTTTTTTTTTTCTTCAGCACTACCCTCCTGAGAGTCTCGTTAAAGTTCTGGTTTTTTCTCTGCCTCAGAGGAAGAGTCAGCACCTCTGCTTTTATCTTGCATTTTCTTTGGCACGCCATGTCTTATTCCCTTGTGGCATGGAGTAACAGGGAACTGGGACATGTCGGAAAGCGGTGCAGATCTGTGCCCATTGTCTCCGTCCTCTGTTTGGTCTGGCGTCTTCGTATGTAGGTACCTATTAGTCTATCCATCATTGGCTCTGCAGAGTTTTGGCTCAGTAACCCTACCTCTCCTTCTGCTGAAGGGGGCTCCCTCTCAAGAGACCTCAGCTATCTTTGTGATGAGGATCTCACACCTGAGAGACAATCTTCGTAAAGCAGCATTGATAGCTGATTGAATTCAGTGGGTAAACAAAGACTTGTAAAGTAGCCTTTAAAGGGTTGGCTTATTTCCACTTTGCCTCTTTTTCAAACGTGGGAACCAGCTGTATAATGGAGAGGCAAGATTCATTTCAGAAATATGAATACTTCAGATGTATTTTTTAAATACTTACACCTCCATTATATCACTTGCCCTCAAAGTGGTCGGAAGTAGACTGACTGGCTAAGGGTGTTTGTGCCTATCATTCCCCTGGTGGGGGTGTGGGAGAAGTAAATGGATAGAAAACGAATGTTCATAGAAAACCGAGTGTTCTCATTTTTTGTTTCAATCTGTTGAACTACCACTGACACAGAGAGGTAAGCATTTAAAAAATAAATCTCAAATTAGGTACGTATTTATATTTTATGTAACTGATAAAGCTCTTTTATATTGTATTTGTTAGTTAATTATTCTTTCTAAATTATCTTCCAGGTTTGTTCAAAGTTCTACTTTATGCAGTATTCATGATTATAATGATCAGAATTCATACCTTCCCATTATTCATCATCAGGCCTATGTATTTAACTATGAGGTAAGACATATGAAGTTTTCAGAAGGTATAACTGCCCAAGATTAAGTTATCTTCTTTGTAGATACCCATTTTTTCCTGAAAATTTTGTCCAATTTTTTTTATGAAGCTAAAGTTCAATTCCTAATTTTTTTAAACTGTGATATAATATTAGGAAGTTAATATAATTACCCAATCTCGTATACAACCTTGTTCTTCACTTTATAATAATGATGGTAATTCTTCCTATAATTGTTTGAAAATAACTGATGCAAAGTATTTTAACAGTTATGCACTAACAGCTTGCTATAATACTGCATATATGACCCAGTTTACTTTGCTGTTAGAATTTAGGTTGCACAGCACCAGGAAGTAACTTGGATTTCTTTTTAATTACAAACTCATCACTCATATATATGGTATATATACATATATCACATTTGGGTCTTCTTATGTTCAAGGCACTTGAGTCTAGTCAAATAGACAGAAGAGGAGTAACCTCCATCTTGTGCATGCCTCGCATGGATCCATATGTCCCTGTCAGTTAGCTGCTTCACTTTTCACTGGTTTACTATGCTGAATATGGCTCAGTAAAATTTCCTTGATTTTTGGCTATGAGGTCATTCAGCACTGAAGGGGAAACTGAGAGTGAAAAGGTTTTAAAGGTGTAACAGAAAAACTTCACAGTTGCACTGTGAAGCTATTGTTAGGAGAGGCTGCAAAGAACAGTGGAAGAAAGAGAATATGAATAAAGATACATAAAAGAAATGAAAAGGTTATAGCTCTGGGCTGAAAGGTTGCTGCAATGCCTACAGTGCACTACATGAGGTGCACTGATGGCACTACCCCCCCTATGGGTCCTTAAATTGATTTTACATACATCCTTTACTACTAACTCATTTACTCCCTTCAGGTCAAAAAGTTGTACTTGACTGCGACCATTGCTGCTATGAGGAGCCGGGGGTGATGTGCAGCACAAAATTTCATCTAAGAATAGCAGGGACTGACCCACCCAGTTTATATTCTACTGTAGAAACAGACAGCAAAGGACTCCAGGAATGCTGGCAAACTATAATGACTCCAACGTGAGAAGACAACAGTCCCCCTTTCAGCCCTTGAAAGGTGGGGGATAAACAGAATGCTCCCTCAGACTTCCCTTTTGCCATTTGGGGGCTTATTCCAGATATTCTGCCAATCATGGCTCAAGGGAGCTGAGACTTGAGTCATAGACTTTAGTGAGGGTTACCAAGTTTTCAATTCTGGAGGCAAGGCTGAGACTTACATGGCAGCCAGTAGGTTTTGATGCTTGCTATTGTTATGGCTCTTTAGAGCTTTCAAACCCTGGACAATATGGCAAGGTCATTTTTAGTGAAATGAGTTGGTGACATTGGATGACTCTCCAGTTTCTTTAACTGAATTCTAAGGTGGCAGTGGATTGGTGCTTCATCATTGACCTTGGCCCATTGAACAAGTGTCGTCAACAGACCAGACCCTCTTTCAGGATAGAAACCATACCCTCTGTCTCTCACTCTAATCAGGAAAGAGACTCTGGCTTCTATAGACCTCAAGGAACCCCAGTTCCACATGCTGATTCATCAGGTCTCAAGGAAGTGCCTTAGCTTTAAATGGGTAGTGAAGGTTGTCCAGCTTATAGTTCTGTATTTCTGTCTGACCACTGCTCTCCTCTTATTATTCAGGACTCATGCACCCAGAGCTGCATTGGTTTTTAGGCTTTTGATGGCACTGTCAACAGTGGAATTTGGTCAGCATCTTTGTCATCTGGTAGCACATCAGCTGAGGGAAGTTGGACCTGGTACTCTCTATAAGTTATACACTGAGGGATGGATGGCAATATGGCCCTGGTTCATCTTACAGAAGGTAGTGTCCAAGATTGTGGTATTTAATGCAGAAGTGTATCTGTAGACTGGATTACTCTTCCAAGATTTAGCAGTCCTTATTAGCCTCCATATTTTTTTAGAAAAAGCAGTTCCTTGCCATCATTTTAGGGTTTGTTCTGTACAGCAGTAGCTCATCAGGTCCTGGTTAGTTGTAGCTGAGGATGATGTTCAGGGGAATGGATTGAGTGTAAGATATCTTGTGTTAGAATTTTACCATAGCTTCATATTTTTGAATGTAGAGGAATAAATATTTTGCTGGGTGCCTGTGCATGTGTTTATGAAAATGAAGTGGACAAAACTAGCAAAACGAAAAGCAGGTGAGCTACGTCCAAGGAGATATCTTATTCAGTGTAGCGATTTCAAACAGAATAATGAACTTACTTTATAATCAGTGAATGGAGGAGATCAAGAGTGAGGCAACCCCCTTTCCTTGGAAGTACAGCAGCATCCCTAGATGGTGGGAGATGACCCTTTGCTGCCTGGTTGAGAGCTACACAGTAGCTTTTAGATGACTGGTGAACACCACCCATACTGTGAATGATTTCAGACTCCTTTGACTGTGAGGCATTTGTTGATCAAATACCACAGTCTTGGGGATTATAAGGACTGATTTCTCTCTTTGGCTTGAGGTGGGGATGGCAGGTATGTCTTGCCAAGATTCTTGGAGAGGAGACAAGTTGCTAGAGTATTGTTTTTAATTTTGTTGCAGAATGCTGGCCTCTGCCATAAGTTTTGGAATGTCATAGTGAAACTTCTCTGTCATATATATTGGATTTGTGATCCAGTACAGTATTTATGATTTAGAATATTTTATGATGTCAGGTAATTCATGATAATTCAGTTGAATTTAATTCATGCAGCCCTGCAGATTTTTTGCAGCTAATATTCCAGACCACATGAAGAGTGTGAAGCATATAATTACTGGGGATCTGCGGATCCATGGGGCATTTGCAGAAGACTGCTACCGCTTTTATTCTGTCTGTTGGACAAAAGACAACAATGTCAGTGCCAGCTGAAGACAGTAAATATGGGTTGTATTTGAGTGATGAATTTGTTTGAAAAAATAATTTTGTTGATAAAACACATTTTTTAGGCCTTAAAATTTTACAATGTTTACATTTTCTTGAAGTGTCTTTGTGTATTTGTTTTAATGTATTCCTGATCTTCATACTGGTGTTGGGAATCCTTAAAAGTAGAGAAAGGAATATAAATTCATACCCTATGAAAATGCTGGTAATCAAAAGTCACTTAAAATATTTTTTTTTATTTTAGGGCATTCAAGAGAGCCCTGAATGATGTTATTTTGTCCCGCCGAGCTATACGAAATATGAACACCTTGTACCCTGATGCCACAGCTGAAGAATTAAGAGCAGTTGACAATGTGTGCATTATTTGTCGAGAGGAAATGGTCACTGGTATGAACCTATTGTTGCCAAATATATTTGCATTTTGTCTGAATGAACTTTTTCTTTATTGCTGTATATACTTTATTTAAATCTTTTGAATTTCATAAACATTGGTTTGTTCATGCAACTTACCTGTCAGATATATATATAGCTGTATTCTCCGAAGTCCGACAGAATTCCAAAACTCATGCACACGCAGTGGGGCCAGGTGGTTAATACCCATTCCTGCCGCTGGGAGGCGGTATCAGGAACCATTCCATTTTCTATTCAGATTTTTCTGTCGCCGGTACTGTCAACAACTGTTTTCAGTACCCTGCTTTGGATTTCAGAACTCAAGTATTTTCCACTTAAGTATTCTATTTGACTTTTTGGTTGTCTTGGATTGTGGATTGGCAGCACGCTTTTGTGGAATTTGCTTTGATTGCTCTTGATGATGTCTGGATCTAGTTATGCTAGCTTCAGAGTATGTTGTGTGAATGAGTTTAAGGTGAGGCTACTGAAAAGTTTGCAGATCCTCACTTACATGCATGAGGTGTAGGGGCAGGTTTGCTTGATAAATGATCGCTTACTTTGCCTCCCACCCTGCTAATTTATTAGTTCAGATTTCATTCGCACTAATAGTGCTCCTTTTTGCATCTGGAAGATGGCTAACAAATATTATCTATTGCGATGGTGCATAGATTGAGCGAGTCAAGCCATAATAAAGAAGAAACAATAGTAACGCTTGGTCAGTCAAAATGCACGCTGTGAAAACGACTCGTATAGGATTTGAAGAGGATATGTCCAATAAAGTTTTCGTAACTATGTTGTTACAACAAAATCAAACACTTATGGAGTTGGTTAAAGGAAATGTAAGGTTTGTTTTTGGAGATAGTCTACCGAGAGCAGCGACTAGAGTGACGCTCACGCAGGCAAATGGCTGCCTTAGTAAAAAGTAAACAAACGCTTTCGAAGTTCAAAGTAGCACGGTAAACGCAAAGATGCCATAATTTACTCAGGTCGGTATCAAACATTAGTTTTAGTCAGGGTGAGGAGATAACCTACCATAATTTTAGTTAAAACGACGAGAATAGGTTTTATCTCGCCGAGACTGATTTAAATCTACCTGCCTAACGTAGGCGAGCCAAATTCTAGTACTCGTAGGGCTAAGCGGGAGTTGACTTCCAAGTAGGTAGCCTATTTCACAATATATTGACTGGGGCCTTTCGTCAAGCATGCTTCGCCTCCCAGTCGCGTTCACCGCCGCTGATCGCCGCCATCGCGGACGCTTGCTGCAGCGTGACGCCCGCAAGCAGCTATCCTGGACGCTTGTAGCTGCTCTCAGACGCCTCGCCGCGCAGACGCCGCCGACCGCCATCGTGACGTTCAGTTGCTATCCTGGCGCTTTCGTCAGGACGCCTCGCCAGGACGCCCGACCGCCATCGTGACGCCTCCAAGCAGCTATCCTGACGCTTTGTAGCTGCCTTCAGGACGCCCTCTCGCTGCCGCAGGACGCCGCTGGGGCTACTCAGCGTGACGCCCGCAGCAGCTATCCTGGACGCTTGTAGCTGCTCGCCAGACGCTCGCTGCCGCAGGACGCCAGCTGACCGCCATCGACGCCCGCAAGCAGCTATCCTGACGCTTGCATGCTCGTTAGACGCTTCCTCCGCTGCCGCAGGACGCCGGATGGACTTCGGAGGACGCTCTTGGTTGCTCGTATGAAGCCAGAGCACCAAAGTCTGCGCGGGAAGCGATCCCATCTGCGTGTTGACCGCAAGGCCTTCTCGCTTCTCCCATTGAAGAGGGAGAAGTTCTGTGAGTCGGAGCCTGCAGTCCTGAGCAGCCTCCCTTCCTCGCTCACGACTACCAGGTGTTAGCCGGCCTTTCTTAAGGACTTGTTTGGCGCATTGTTTCAAACCCTGGCCACTCTCTCTCCTCCTTCGCTGTTTGCTTCGCCCCAGACGAGAGAGCGCTGGGTTTGTCAAGATGACTTGCCTCTGGCGACGGGAAGGCCTTCAAGAAGGTTAACACTTGGATGGAGGAAGGAAGACCCAAGGCAAGACTTCTTGCCCTGCCTCCGCCCAGCCGAGCGCAAGGCAGGTATGGGTAAGAGACCGGGGAGGACGCCGGCTCAAGAGTTCCTTCGTTGTCCCAGGGAGACTTCGCAGCTTGGTCGACGCCGCCTAGAAGGTCCCTCCTGTCGGCTGCCAAAGTGTCCTGACTATGTCGGAGACGGATCACCATTTGAAAGGACTGTTTCGAACCATGGAGGTCTTCACTTTCCTGGACTGGTGTTTGGGGCTCTGTGGACGCCAGGATTAGAGTCCCCACTGATCTGCCTGGGGAGCTGTCCAGCTGTTGAACTGCATGGACAAGGCAGTCAGGGATGGCCTCAGAGGAACTGGCTTCCCTCTTTGTACGGGCCTTCTGAAGAAGAGGGCCTTGTACTGTAACTTTACAGCCTATGGCCCTACTGTTAACGGCCATACCACGTTGAGCACCGCTCGCGGCGATCAGCTTGGGTTAAGCAACGCTAACTGGTCAGTACTTGATGGGTGACCGCCTAAACACCAGATGCCTTTTGCGCCATACTTTTGCAAAGTCAGTTTCCTCCGTCGCAGAGGGCTTTGCTGTTCTCCCCTGCTGAGCCATCTTTCCCCAGTCCTTGTTCAAGGATCTCCTCCAGCTTGAAGGAGGCCACCAAGACCCTGGCCCACTCCCAAGACGCCCGGCAGTCCCTTTGATGTCGTTGTCGGGCCAGACCTCCAGGAAGTAGAAGCCCTTTCGCGGAGGAGCTCCTCCTAGATCTTCTCCCGAGGTAGAGGTCTTTTCAGAGGCGGAGCCCCGCCTAAAACCTTGGGGCAGGAAGTGATTTGCAGCGCTCCAGACACTCTGTAGGAGCCAGGCTTCTTTCTGCTTGAGCCTGGAGAGTAAGAGGGGGCAGACATGGTCCCTTGAAGTTATCGAGAGAGGATACAAGATCCCCTTTCTCGACTCACCACTTCTGTGCACGCTGCCCAGGATCTGTCGTCCTCATCCTTCAAGAAGCACAGATCCTTTTTCGAGCTATTAGAGCAAATGCTCGAGCCAGAGCTGTGGAGCAAGTCCTGGAGCTGGACTCTAGGATTCTACAACCGACTGTTCCTAGTTCAAGCAGTCGGGAGGATTGAGTCCAGTCCTGATGTCAGTAGACTGAACCGCTTCATGGTGAAGGAGTAGTTCACGATGGAGACGTCCCAGTCTGTTTAGGAGCATTAAGACCAGAGACTACGGTCGCCTGGGACTTACAGGACTCTTTACTTTCACGCTTCCCATACATCCCCAGTCGAGGGAAGTATTTGAGGTTTGTACTAGGGACGAGTGTTTCAATGCAGAGCTTTGCTTCGGCTAAGCACAGCTCCCATGATCTTCACGCTATCATGAGAAATGTGGCGAGATGGTTTTACTTGGCGGGTATTCGATTCGCTTACCTGGCCAATTGGCTCATCCAAGCCTCTTCACAGTCAAGGTGTTCGAGTGACCTGAATGCTAATTAGAGTTGACAAAGTCCTCAGGGACTCTAGGTGAACGAAGAAAAGTCCCATCTGATCCCGGGACGCAGTCCATCGTTCATCTGGGGATTCAGATGGATTCAGTGGCTTTTCAAGCTTTTCCATCCCAGGAACGCCAGTAGCAATGCTTAGAAAAGTCTCATCCTTCCTAAGGAAGGAAACATGCCTGAGGGAATGGACGAGCTTGTTGGGGACCATTTCCTCTGGAGAAGTTTGTTTCTGGGAAGACTTCATCTCAGGCCGCCTCCAGTTTCCTGGTGGAAAATCGAATAGACAAGGAGAATCTAGAGGAGACCCTGAAGATCTCTCCTGTTTTCAAGATTCACCTGAGGTAGTGGCTCAACCCTCGAGGTTGGCGGAAGGGGGTTTCTCTATGCCTTCAGAGCCCCGACCAGGTGTTGTTTTCCTACGCTCCCAGGGAGGGATGGGAGCAATACTAGAGGGGAGAAAGTGTCAGGCACCTGGAGAGGGTAACAGGTGTCCTGGCACATCAATCTCAAGGAATTAGGGCTATCCTGCTGGCCCTTCAATCCGAGCCAAGTGTCAGGCCGAAGTCGTACAAGTAAATTCAGACAACTCCACAGCCCTGGCATTCCTCAAGAAACAGGGAGGAAACTTGTTCCCCGGTCCTCTGTTCGGCCTCTGGCGAAGAGAGATCCTGCTTTGGGCCCATGGCAAGATGGGATCACGATCCTTGCGAGGTTCAAGTTGCAGAGTGGAGAATATCCTGCTGACCTTCTCGGGCTCGACAGCCAGCTTTCTACCGACCGAGTGGACCCTTCACGCAGGAAGTATGTCAGAGCTGTGGAGGTTATGGGACGCCCCTTGGTAGATCTGCTCAGGCAGCCCCATTTCAAAGCACCAAAACTCCCGCTCTGAGTCTAACTGCATTCAGACTATCAGCTGACAACAAGGATCTTCACGATCTCTTGAGATCCTTTGAGACTGTCAAGGTACTCATCCAGGACGCCTCCCTGAACCTGGATGTCGTCCTAAATTTTATGTCAAATACGACTGAGCCTCTTCTTCGGCGCCTCAAGAATGTGACAAGGAAGGTTTTTTTTCCTAACTGCCTTGCCTACGCGAAGAGAGTTAGTGAACTTCAGGCTATCAATAATCATGTAGGCTTTAGAGGCCAAATGCAGTATGTTCTCTAAGCCATGTTCTTGCTAAAAACGAGAACCCGTCTACCCCTTGGCCCAGGACCTTCGAGATTAAGGGTATGACGGAAATTCTCGGACATGAACCAGAAAGAGTCATGTGTCCTGTCAGGGCTCTCAAATTTTATTTGCAGAAGACTTGAAAGCCGAGTCCTTCGACAGTCTGTGGTGCTCTGTCAAGAGGCCGGATTTGGCTCTTTCTAAGAATGCACTGGCGTGCTTTTTAGAAGCACCATTTAGACGACTCTTCCGAATCGCTCAAGACAGTGACTTGAGTCTTTTGAAGTTAAGGCTCACGGGTTAGAGCATTGCAACTCAAAAGCTTTCCAGAAGAACATGTCCTTTGCTATCTTCTGTACCACCTTCTGGCGAAGCGACTGTGTTCGCCTGTTACTTATGGACGTGGAAGACGGCATACTAAGACTGCTATTCGCTAGACCATACGCTTCCGTGACTCCAGATCGGGCCCCATAACACTTAGGCCTGACCCCTGGTCGGACCCCAGACCAGGGAGAGGGCAAGTCTAGCCACAGGAGGGTTACGGGCTTCCCACCGATCTGCCACGCCCCTTCGTGACCTGGACCTGTTGTCGCCTGCAGACACAGTGTTATGGCAGGAGCGATTCTCATCCTATCCTTTAGAGGTTAGAAGTATATTTTAATCTTGATTTTGTTTTACGCCAGATCCGTCCCATAACGCTTTCTAGGCCTGGACTCGTCGGACTCCCAGGACCAGGAGAGGGCATGTCGAACGAAGTCAAAGAGGGTTACTTGAGGCTTCCCCGATCTGGTGTCCTTCCGGCAGGACTCTGTTGACGCTCTAGGTCAGGTGGTTGGTCGTCTTCTTTGCCTCACAGTATGGCCTTATGATCTAGTCCCATTGTGGCTGCACCCCGACAGATCATCTAGAACTCACCAGCTAGGTCACCACTCCTGGAGACTCTAGTAAAGCAGAAGCAGGCTTGGGTGACAGTAATCACGAAGTCAGCTATGCCAACATAGGCCTGACTCTCTGTCGGACTCCCAGGACCAGGAGAGGGCATGTCGAAAGCTGTAAGTTGGTCTTAAGTGATCTAGTCCCATTGTGGTCATGCCCCGTGGACAGATCATCTAGAACTCACCAGCCACTATATAGGTCACTACCTTGCTGGAGACTGTAGTAAAGCAGAAGCAGGCTTCGTGACTGTAATCAATGGTCAGCTATGCACAAGTAAGGAACCTACAAGGCCAATCGCCTACATATATTTGTTTCCTAAATCCTATTCTGTCTCTTCCCACTTCCAATGGTGGGATTCAGCTATATATATCTGACAGGTTGTTGCAAACAAAATGATATTTTAATGATAAACAAAGTTTGTTCATACTTACCTGGCAGATATATAATCATAGCGCCCACCCTCCTCCCCTCAGGAGACAAAGTAGCACTAGAAAATCTGAACAGAAAATGGAATGGTTCTCTGATACCGCCTCCCAGCGGGCGGAATGGGTATTAAACCATCATCGGCCCACTGCGGTGCCACGAGTTTTTGAATTGTCGGACTTCTGAGAATACAGCTATATATATATCTGCCAGGTAAGTATGAACAAACTTTATTTTATCATTAAAATATCATATTTGGAGATTATATGGTTTTTCAAGATATTGCACTAAAGGTCAGAACTTTAAACTTCCTTATGAATTACATTACATATCTGTATAAAGGCAGTATTAGCAAAGGAAACCTTACATTTCCAAATCCTGCAGTTATTCAACTTTTGTATCTGTATAGTGGATTATTGTATTTGCTAACATAAGATGCACCTCAGTTTTACTGAGCACAAGCTTTTTCCTTAATCTTCGTAGTCCTTCCCACTGTAGGTTATTTTGGTATTCATACTCCTGTGAACGGGAAGAAACTGTAAAACCTGAATTTTTAGATTCGAATCTGGCCCTCACAAATTATAAATATTTCTGAATTATAGTAATGGCCTTCACTGAGCAACTAATATAAGCTTAGCCTACCATCTGTAGTCCTTTCTTTCTGTTAGCATCCATATCTGATAGGGTAATTTTTAGCCTATTAAAGATATTCCTCTATTATTGTTATTTGTGTGTGACATACAAAAACTGTAGATCATTACAGCATCAAAACATCATAGGCACTTGAACCTGATCTTTGTATGGTATGAATGAACCTAATTTTACGAATGTCTGTCCAACTAAGTTGAAAAATTTAACTCTCTCCGTGTTTTACTAATAATGTAATTTTACACTCATGAAAGATATATTACAACATTGTTGCTTGTTGTAAGTTATACAAAAAATATCATTACAGCATCAAATACATTATAGTGACTTGAACTGTGTAATCATAAACAAATGTCTGTCTGCTTGACTAACATAAAAAGCAAAAAGCCTTTCTTTCCTCTTTTCCTCACATTCACACACACAACTATACTATCAGTATTGTATTTTTAACTCAGTTAAATATATTTGACAATTGTATTGGTATTTCGATGGTATGTTGGCTATCATTATACTGTTTGAGACATGTTGCACTATTTAAACTTTCAGTTGTAATGAGCCAAACATCTATTATTATGTTTTGATATCTAATACAGTCAGATATAAAATACAGTAATAGGGTAGGTGAACTTGGGTGGTTGGAGTTGTAGATATGAAAAGAGGAAGTTGATAGACAAAATGACTAATGCAATGACAACTGTGTTTTACAAATTTTGAAGGTAGTAGCATATTATGTAGGCAAAACATAAAACCCTTATGATTAGACTTTTGTTTGAAGCAAAGACAGCTGTGTGTATTGTCAGCTTAGATAATGTTTACTGACATCTGACAAAAGCTAATGTGAAGCAGTGATCATTAGAATCACAATGACTGATGCATGATGACTAACCAGATATTAGTTGCACATTGTGCATGTGATACATAATAATTAATTTTGCTTTTGTTTTTTGTTTAATGGAAAGACATCTGGTGTGTATATGTCAAAGAATAATTACCAGCAACTGTAAAGTATGTCAGTTAATACAGTACTAGCAAAAATGGTAAAACATTATTTTCCCAGGAAGGAACCTTTCTTAGTTGGTGATATATTTTATTTTTTAAGTAATTTATATCTGTATAATATGAAGCAGACCTCCAAACTGAACAGCAATATATTTTGTTACATAGCTCTTCTATTTTCTAACTAACTATAGTAGTTTTTGTTTACATCTGATGATTGGCTTTGTTATTCTTTACTGAAACTAGTTGCTCATATCTTGTAGGTTAAGCTACACTGGACTTGCACTTTATTAGGCAAACCATGAATCCCCTTGAAATTTACTCTTCTGTATATTTAAAAAAAAAGCAAGCATCTTTTAATTATTGGTGAGCACAGGACTTTCTGCAGTATACTATTTTCAGTACCAAGTGCTCTTTGCAGCATCCTGACAGTTCTGTGTGGTACTTCTGTTAATTACTTTTCGCTTAATCCTTATTCTCATTTCTCATTTGGCTTTTCAACTTCGGTTTTCATTTTCCAGCTCAAGTTAGTACCATAAAAGCATTGATTTAACTTGGTTATCATGTAATATGGTATGGTGTTGCACTGTAGTTTTCTGAAAATTGAGTAAAAATTTTTCAATGTCCAAATGTGTAAAATCAAAATTGAGATTAATTTACATAATTTTATAAAGTTTTTACATGAAAGATAGTGGATTATTAAAATTATTTTTTCTTTTTTATTAGGTGCTAAAAAACTTCCATGTGGACATATCTTCCATGCATCATGCTTACGTTCTTGGTTCCAACGTCAGCAGACATGTCCCACTTGTCGTATGGACATCTTGCGACAGACACAGCCAGCACCATCTGCTGCTCCTCCCCAGCCAGAGCAACCTGCACAAGGGGCACAAACACCACAGGCTCCTCAAGCTGCACAGCAACCACAACAGCAGCAGCCTCCGCAACAGCTTCGTATGTTATATTTTAGTCCATAGTTTTGAAGTTCTTATGCTTGACGTATTCAAAATACTGATGCCTTCCTTGTCAATACTGTCCTAGCTTAAGGGTTGAAGTCTCAGTCTAATTTCTATCCCCTACAGCAAATCCATTTGCTGGGTTGTTTGGAGGTGCACATGTGCGTATTGGCCCCCCACCTGCTGGTCTTCCTCCATTTCCATTCCCACCAATGCCAATGCCACACCTACAACAGCAACAAGATCAGCAGCAAACACAAAGTACAACTAGTGCACAGAGCACCACAGCATCAACAAGTACAAGCACTACAGGAACTACCACTACAACTTCTTCGACTAGCACTTCTGCAGCTGCTTCAGCCTCAGGAACAGGTATTTTTTCTTGTGGTTTTGTAAACATCATTATTTCATTTTCCTTACTTGTGAATAACTGCTGTAATATTAGTTATCTTCACATCAAACCATAGTATGGTGCAAAATTTGAAATTTTTAATTATACAGAAGATTTCAAATATAATTTAATTTTTTTAGATTTTTGGCAAATAGCATGTTGAGATACAGTGGACCCCACTTTTATGTGCTTCACTTTGTCACAGATTTTTGTGGAACATATCTTTCAGTTTTACACAGGAACTTTCACCAGTTTGTGAATTTTTTCATAGAGCAATATTCACTAATTACTGTATTTTCATTTTATTTTCATGACTTAATACATTTTTATGATAGAAAATGACTTATTAATTTTTGAATATTACCATTAATGTAAACACAGCAAAATAGAGAGAGAGAGAGAAATACATATGCACATTAAAAACATTTAATAGACTAGTGACAGTAATTGTTTTTACTAGTGGTCAAACTTTCTGTAAGACAGATTTATTTAATTTGTATTAAACATTTTATAGATATTTTGCTGTATTTAGATTAATATTAAATATTTGAAAATTAGTAAATCATTGTTAGAAGCATTTTAGGGGTGTATTTGTTTAACTATTAAATTTGGCAGTGAAATGTTAAAATAGGCAGTTATAAGTACTTCAGTTTAAGGGGTACAGGGTATTTGGCTGTTATAAGCACTTATAAGCATGTTCATAGGGGATTTTGCATTTTGCAGTGGGTTCTGGAACCTATCCCCACAAAAGTAGGGGAGCACTGTATATGTTTAAAAATAAATTCTTGCAGAGGTTTAGTAGAACTTGTCAGCCAGCTTAACGGAGTATTCTCAAGCAGTGTTTGTGGGGGGTAAAATAAAAAATATTTTGTCTTGAGTTAATCATTAAAATACCTCTAAATATCCACCTTGTAAATTGAGACTGAATGAAAAGCCTAATATAATAACCCAAAACCAATTAATTGTACCTGCTAGCATTACATGGGTTGTTTTGTTGAAAGTCAAGGAATTCGTGGGTTTTGGGGGTGAAGTAAAATAAAATTAGAAATGTTGAAAAAGTTTCATGTTTGATAATAACTGTTTTGAGATTGATCCTTTCACTATTTATATCAAAAACAAGGTTTTAAAAGCTTGAAAGTTACCAGCCTGTTAAAGCAGTTCTCTCATCTAAAATAGTTAGGAAATAGTTTAGAGGATTTTAGACACCTACTAACAGCAATTGCAGAATCACGAAAAGTGAGAAAGGGGATATAATAAGTATATACTTCAGGAGCAAGTTGGTACATTCATCATAAGACTACTATTTTTCCTCTGCTTGTTAAAGAAACGACTGTCGAGTTAGGGGACAGGTAAAGACAATGAATGTTAGCATATGTGCAACTGATGGGATTGTAATGAAAAAACATTACTGGGGTAATGCTTTTATAAGCATTTAGCTTCACCACAGAATTGATGGTATAGTTTGGTAGTTTTGTTATTTCAGACCAGATAAAGTACTTTACATTTATATGTCCTTGCATGAGATAATTTAATATTAATGCAAGCAAATTTTTTGGCTCTGATTTTAGGTGGCAGTATGGGGCAACCATCTGGGACCTTACCAACAGCTCCCTTCAATTTTATGCCTCCATTCTTTCCAGTTCTTCCTTTTAGTAAGTATTTTACATTTGGAATAAAAAAATTATTAATTTCTTTATGAATCTTTTGTTGTTTGACTGTAATAGTACTTTTTAGGATATATATATATATTTTTTTTAATTGTAGGAGTCCATTGTGCCTCACCTTAAATGACTGATTTTGCATAAGATTATTTTCATATATATTTTAGATATAAAATACATCCATGACAGTACCTTTAATGAATTATGAGGTGGACGAAGTTTAACAGTTACTTTCGGAAAAATATTAGAGGGTTGCCTCAAAAGCAGGATTTAAAGTTTATCCTGGGGTACTATTACTTGAATTATGCTATTTCAGTGATATTTTACAAATACCAGTAGCCTCCTGTTAACATGATGTCAGATCAGTTATTAAGATGGTCCAGGCTATTAATGTATTTTTAGGAAATATCACAAGGTGTTTCCTCTTTTTAAAAACTGTATAGTGGTATTTTTTTCAGTTTGCACTTTATATTATCTTAGTTGTCTTTTTAAATGAATATTTAAGGTTGCCTATCACCTTTAGTGGGAGAAAAATAATTGTCCATGGAGTCTAATCCATCACATTTAAAACAATTAAGCAGTGCTTTCAAGTTTTATATAAGTAACTTACCCAGTAATTACATAGCTATTAGTTTCTTTTAACCAGCAGCTCAAAATTTTGAAATTGTGGGTCACGCTAGTTTGCTTTGGGATATGGCTACGTGCTTCCCTTTACTCGGGTGTAAGAGAAGGCACAATATAGCAAAGAGCTTCAATTTGTTTCTGCCGGCTGTGGTTGAAGGACTGTGGTTGGCAGCAGCTCGAATTTTGGAATTTATACTTTGCTGGTTGTTTGCCTTATCTTCAATTGGTGAAGTTTTGATTTTCGTAGCCTTTTGGCATAATTAAGATAGTGTTAGGCGAATTTTGATTATTATTGACGACTCTCTGCCTGTTTGGACTTGTATTAGACTTTCTAGGATGTTTGAGCCACTAGTAGTTCTAGTATTAGGTATTGCAGCAAAGGCTGCAATACTAGACTAACTAAAGAATCTTATGATTCCTGTACACTGTTTGTATTCTAAGTGGAGAGGACAAACATGTTCAGTAGATTTAATCCAGAGGGAGTGTAATGACTTGGATATTAAGAAGTGAAAGACTTTAGATGCACATCTCAAGAAACTAGCTAGAGATAGAAAGAGGAAAGCTATGGCTAGGGAATATAGTAAGGCTTTAGCCAGTCAGGATTCATCCTCTAAGTCGGATGCAATTACTCCTGTAATTTCTTCTGTTCCCAATCCATCTCCTCCACCTGTGCAAACCTCTCCTTTACCTGGCTCTCATGTTTCTGACCCCAACACCATTACCAGTCTGGAGTCGAAAATCGACACTCGTTTCGAGTTGATTGTTCAATCGATCGCTAAGTTATCGCTGTCGGTGAAAGTGCTAATGGACAAAAGCGAGCCAGAGCGCCCCATGCGCCGCCCAGTGCAAGTGCAGTGATAGTGGAGGAGGTGGCTGTTCGGCCCGCCAATTCTCCTAGGCCAAGGTCCCTGACATACTCCCCAGCACCTGGGAGGAGTCAAACTGGCAGCGCCTATGGGAGGTCAGTGAGGTCTCTCCCCGAGCAGTCGCCCCTTCAGACTGCAACCAAAAGCCGTTGGAAAGGCCTTCAAGTGAGTGCTCATTGTATGTCCTCCAGCTCTGAAGATTTTAGTCCCAGGCGCGCACAGTGCTATGCGGACAAGTCACGTTCACTGAAAAGGAGTGCATTGGAGTTTGAGATTTCTTCCCCTGTTCCTTGTAAGAAGAGCAAGGATTCAGCACGCCCATTGTGTAGCCATTGGGACACCCCAGAACAATTCTCTTCATCTTCTTCGAATGATGATTGTAATTTGGCGCCGAAGCACCTTGTGGCCCGGAGACATTCTTCATCGAATAAAGAGGGGACTGCATCAGAAGTCGTACACCCAGCGCCTTCATCTTTACAATCAGTGCCCGAGCGGCCAGCAACTAGTGTCGTAGCGCCCAAGCTCCCATTTGCGGTTGAGCGCTTGCTGGTGCCCATTCTCCAACAGGTTTCGTCTCTGACTCCCGTCTCGACAGCATACCCCGAGCACCCATTGACGCCCACTCCTCCACCACTTCTTATAGTGTTGTCTCAGACGTTGTTCCTCCACCAGTTGACCCGATTCAGAGCAAGCTGGATAATATTCTCAAGTTGCTTCAGAAGGCTCCTCCTACGGCTCAGATGACAGCAGACTTATCCCTTTCTCCTGACTCTTCTGAAGAAGTTGTTCCAGAACAAGATGCTCCTTCGTCAGCGTACAGTGCGCTATTGAGATTCCTGCTAGCGACTTATCCTAGCTTTTTTCACCAGCTACTCCCTCCATTCCTGCTTCGATCTCATTTATGGGAACCCCCTCAGTTGGTCCTTCCAAATTACCGAAATTAGTTCTTTCCTCTTCAGCAAAGAAGGCACTGGATAAAGTAGAAGGGTGGTTTTCTGAGAAGAGGAACAAGGCAAAGCAGTTTGTTTCTCCTTCCAAATTGTCCAGGCCAAGCTATAGGTTTTATGCGACTGAGAAGTTCTTCCCTGGGAGTCTCTGCCTATTCTCAGGGAGACTTCTCTGGCCTTATCGACCGGCTAGGAGATCAGCTTTCTCCTCAGCCAAATTATGTTCTGGCTCAGAACTCATGCACCTCTTAAAAATATTTTTAAGGTGTTCAAGTGATGAGCTTCCTTGACTGGGCGTGGGCGCCTGCGCGCAAACTTAGAGTGCTCTTTATACCTCAAGAAATCTTGTCAGATCTCTTGGTAGTACTTTCCTGTATTGACAGGGCGTTCCTGATAGTACGCAGGAGTTAGCCAGTCTGTACGCCATGGGTATTCTTAAGAAGAGGGAGCTTTATGCCCTTTACTGGGAAAGGCGTCACCTGTCTCAGAGATCGGCTCACCTATTCTCCCCTGACAAGACATATCTTTTCCACAGGCCAGCACTGAACATCACCTCTGACCTGCAGAAAAGAACACTCAGGACCTGCTCTCCCCAACCCACGGGACGCCCCAGGATTCTTCTTCTGCCCTCCTCCCAGATCTTCGCTCCGCTGCAACTTACTCCCTTCGGAGCTCCCCATTCTAGATCCTGTGACTAGAAGAACAACTTATACCCTTTCCCTGTTGCGCCCATTAAGAAGTCCTCTTCCAAGTCTTATTCCAAGAAATGAAAACATGTCCTCCATACTCAGGTAGGAGCACGGCTCCCTCACTTATGGGAACGGTGGGAACAAAAGGGAGCGGAATCTTGGATAGTGTCTGTCCTTTTTGAAGGAGGGCTAAACTATCCCCTTTTTGAACAAACCTCTTCCAGTCTGCAAGCCTGTCGAATTGACAGCTTACTCTCCAGGCTCAGAGAGAGATTTGCTGCTCTCTTGCTAGAGGTGGAGTCCCTTGTTCAGAAAGAGGCTATAAAGCTTGTAGAGGACATTCATCCTCCAGGATTCTACAACCGTCTCTTTGTGGTGCCCAAGTCATCCGGGGGAGCTGGAGGCCTGTTTAGGACGTAAGTGCTCTAAATGTCATTGTCAAAAAGACAACCTTCAAGATGGAAACAAACCATTCGGTCCTTGCATCCATTCGCCAGGGAGAATAGATGGCATCCATCAACATGCAGGACGTGTACTTTCACATTCCAGTACATCTGACTTCAAGAAAGCGCCTTGGGTTTGTGTTTCAGGGCAAGGTGTTCCAATTTCAGACTTTTTGCTTCAGCCTCTCAACAGTGCTGCAAGTGTTCACCAGGGTATTGGCTTCCTTAGTGAAATGGTTTCATTTGATGGGGATAAAGATCTCCCTATATCTAGACGACTGGCTACTACGTTACCACTTGAAACCTCAATGTACGGAGGACATTCGCACAACTCTTCTCATGGCCCAAGAATTGGGCCTTCTCATTTCTCATGGCTCAAGAATTGGGCCTTCTCATCAATTGGGACAAGTCTTTCCTGACACCTTCTCAGGAGATTCCTTATTTAGGGAGTCGATCAACTCTCGGGATTTCGGGTTTTTCCAGTCCCGAAGAGAATAGAAAAGTGTCTCCAGACAGTGGAAGAATTTCTGAATCTAAACTTTTGCTCGGCCAATCAGTGGATGAGTCTTCTAGGTACCCTCTCATTCGTGGAACAATTCGTCACTTTGGGAAGACTTCACCTGAGACCTCTCCAGTTCTTCCTCAGAGCCAGCTGGAACAGGAAAAAGTTTCAGAACTCGTTCAAAAGGTTGCTGATAACGATGGGGAAAATCAAGAGGATCTTCGTTGGTGGAATTCCAGGAAGTGATATCAGAAGGGAAATCTCTTCATCCTCTGAACCCCAACTCTAGAGTTCTTTTCAGATGCGTCCGAACCTAGGTTGGGAGCTCTTTTGGGATCAAAAAGAAGTGTCAGGACCTGGTCTCAGGAACAGAAAAACTGGCACATCAACATAAAAAGAATGACAGGCGATATTTCTGGGGCTACGGTGCTTCGCTTTAGAAATTTGAGGGAGGACAGTAGCAGTGCATTCAAACAACACGACAGCACTGGCGTACATCAAGAAACAAGGAGGAACCCACTCTTTCTCCCTGTACAAAGCAGCAAGGGACCTTTTCTTTGTTACACCAGAACGACACTCAAGTGACAACGCATTTTATCCAGGGGAGACTCAACGTTCTCACAGATGAATTGAGCCGTCAAAGACAGATCCTTCCCACAGAGTGAACATTAGATCTGTTAGTTTGTCTGGATCTGTGGAAACTCTGGGGGAAACCCATGATAGATTTGTTCGCGTCCTCCAGAAATCACCAACTTCCTCTCTTCTGCTCACCAGTTCCAGATCCCTTGGCATGGGCGACCAATGCAATGTTGCAGGATTGGTCCAACAGAGATCTGTATGCCTTTCCCCCATTCAGTTTAGTGAGGTAAGTCATCAACAAATTCCAGTCTCATCAAAACCTATCCATGATCTTGATAGCCCCCTTCTGGCCAGCAAAAGAGTGGTTCCCGGATCTACTAGGACTTCTTGCGAACTTCCCGAGACTGCTGCCACAGAAGCAACAACTTCTCAGGCAACCTCACTTCCGTCAGTTCCACCAAAACTTGTATTCTCTGGCCCTAAAAGGGTTCAAACTGTTAGGCGAATGCTCCGAAAGAAGGGCTTTTCAAGAGCGGCTGCAGACGCAATTGTGAAGTGTAGAATTCAGTCTTCAGATAATGTCTACCAGGCAAAATTTTCCATCTTCAGGTCCTGTAATGTCTACTAGGCAAAATGGCCCATCTTCAGGTCCTGGTGCTGACAAAATAACGTGTCCTCTTCTGAAACCTCTGTAGCAGAAATAGCGGACTTTCTTCTGTTCCTACCCTCCACTAAAGGACTTCCAACCTCTACCATTAAAGGATACAGAGCTATGCTTAGCTCAGTTTTACACCATAAAGGAATGGACTTATCGTTGAACCAGGATTTGTCCAACCTTATTAAGTCCTTTGACACTGCAAAGCTTAAAGAAAAACCTTTGCTGTCCTGGATCTTAGACATGGTCATTAAGTGGCTTTCCAGTTCACATTTTGAGCCCATGCAATCTATCTCTTTAAGGGATCTAAGCAGGAAAACTTTTTCTGGTTGCCTTGGCCACTGCTAAGGGGTCCAGTGAAATCCATGCTTTAGACAGAAACATAGGATTTCCCAGGGGAATGCAGTTTGCTCCTTTTCCCTAGACTTTCTGGCTAAGAACAAATCACTATCGAATCCATGGTCTTGTTCTTTTATGATCAAGAACTTGTCGGAGATAGTGTCTGAAGAAGAAAGAACTCTCTGTCCAGTAAGGGCCCTTAAGTTTTATCTTCACAGAACTAAGGACATTCATGGTACTTCAAGAAACCTTTGGTGTTCTGTGAAATATCCCTCTAGACCCTTGTCTATGAATGCTCTGGCATTTTTTCTGAGGAATCTGATTTCTGAAGGACATTCCATGGTGAACGAAGACTCGCTCTCCTCTTTCAAGGTAAAACCCCATGAGATAAGAGCAGTTGCTACGTCTTTGGCGTTTAAGCGCATTTTATCCCTCACATCAATTGTGCAATCGACGTTTTGGAAGTGCAACTCGATGTTTGCATTGCATTATTTAAAGGATATCGATCAATGCAGTACCTTGGGTCTGTTTTACGTGGCTGGCATGGTGTTGGGGAAGGAAACGTAGAAAGCAATGTCCTTTCTTTAATCCCTTCGCCTTGCTTAGGGTGTTGAGTTTTGGGGAGCCTGGAAGTACTATGTACTTGGAGTACTCTCCAGTGTTTTGTTTTACTGTTGGGTATCGGTGTTTTTAAATTTGGTTTTTGGTGGTTATGGTGACTATTTACTCTGGTTACTTTGTGTGGTACTGCGCTCTGGGCAGGGGCATCTTGTTGTACTTTGCTAGCCCTCGGAAATTAGTCCATCGCTACAAAGCACCCACTTTAGTAGTAGGCCCTCAAGGCTTTACTGCCTCGCCTCTACTGGATAAGATGAGCGCCAACCAGAGCCAGTATCTACCTGTAGCAGCTCTCTTATCAGGTAAAGTTCAACAACGTTGATTCAATGTTAGCAAATTTTTGTTCTCATACTCATTACTATTAATAATGTTTTGGGGTAGATATATCCAACATTCCCACCTCCATTCAATGTGGGAATCAGCTATGTAATTACTGGGTAAGTTACTTATATATAAAAATGACATTTTTATAATAAAATAAGTTTTATATATACTTAAACAGTAATTACATAAACGGAGCCCACCCGCCTCCCCTCACTTGGACATAAGGCCATAAACAAATTGAAGCTCTTTGCTATGTTGTACCTTCTCTTACACCCGAAAGTGGGCGGGGCACGTCGCCATAACCAAAACAAACTAGCGTGACCCGCAATTTAAAAATTTTGAGCTGCCAGTTAAAAGAAACTAATAGCTATGTAATTACTGGGTAAGTATATATAAAACTTTATTTTATTATAAAAATGTCATATTTTTATCAAATATTGAATGTGCTGTTTAGCTACAGTGAGCTTTGAGTGAGCATTTCAATTTAGCTTCCTGAATTAAAGCTCCACATTGTAGTCTTTGAAGTCATTCTACATAGAAAGCATTAGAGGAAGTGAATTATATCCATTATGCTTTTGTTTTTCTCATCATCTAAGTAAAATCAAGCATGAGAAATTAGTTTATGGTGTTTCAGACAATCAAAAGATCATGAAACCCCTCTAATAATATATATGCAAATACTCAGAGCCTGTCCAGTTACTGTTTTGTATACTGGTGTTCTTGAAATTTTTGTATACTGGCATTTTTGAAATTTATGTTATTCATCATCTTACATTCTAGAGTAGAGACCCTGTTATCCCTATGCCAGATGATGTCGGAGGTTATGGAATAGAATATAAAATGTAGGCCAAAGGTCGAGTGTTGGGATCTTTGAGGTCATTCAGTAATGAAAGGGAAACTTAGAGTAAAAAGGTCTTCAAGGTGAACAGGAGGAAAACCTTGCAGTTGCATTGTTAGGAGAGGGTAGAAAGTAAGTTGGAAGAAGATGAATATGAATGGAGGTACAGTAAAAGGAATAAATAGGGTTGCAGCTAGGGGCTGAAGGAGCACTGCAAAGAACTGTAAGTAATGCCTACAGTGTATGGCATGAGGTGCACTGACGGCGACTACCCCCTACAGCGGTTAGGGGTTATGGATAACTAGAAGACTTAGGTAACCAAGAATATCTTAGTACCCAATTAAGAGGAATGAAAAGAGTGGTTTTAATTTTATCTAAATTTTTTTTTTATCTAACCTGTCCTGATTTTATTTGTATAATTCTGTATAACTATGATTATAGTAATGTGTACATTTTGCGCTAAATTTTCATGGAATTTCTTAAAATGCCACCATGGTGTTGGGGAAGATAGTTGTTGCTACCTTGTAGGGCATATGGTAGATGATACAAAAGGTTTGTTGCAGCATCTCCTCAACTGCTTGGCTTTCTGCCTTGTACTTTAATTTGTTCCATTTTCAGTTCTCAATCAAGAACAAATCCTTCTTACAAGATATAATTATTACTATTATTTTATTACCATTATTATTGTCAAGCTGCAAAACACACCTAGTTTAGGAAAGGAAAGTGAGAAGTAAAAAAAAACTATGAAAGAGAAGTAGCAAGGAAAAACATTTCTCAGTATACTGCATTGAATAGGACATTCAAAAGATTACAAGCATGTACACGAGTATTGTGTTTGTGCAAAAAGGCAAAACTAGAAGTTTTTTCTTTTGTCATGAAACCAGTTTCATGAGACTTTCAGATATTGGGAAACCAAGTGCTTGTACAGGACTGTAAATTGAACTACTGTAACTGAAGGATTTTAAATGTTGGTTATTCATGTTTTCAGTTTTGTCATGATTTAAGTTCATTTCTTTTTCATAATGTTCATATTATAGTTTTAATTTTCTTTTTTCAATATACATATTGATATGGGTATTTTCGTTAAATGTTTTATTAAATTCATTTCATGATTAGAAAAATTTGAATTTATTTTAAAAGAGAAGTGTAAAAGAATGGTCCAGTTAATTTCTCTCCATCCCAGCAAACTCCTTGAATTATCGACTCCTGCTTTTTAAAATGACTAACTTGTAAAAGTTATCTCTATTAAATTACCTTCCTTTTGATAGATATTCCACCACCACCACCACCATTGAACTTCTCAGCAATGACAGATGAAGAGGTTCGGCAGATGGAAGGAACTGAGAGACAGCATGTAGAAGCCAGAATTCAGGTTTTGAGGAATATCCAGACTTTACTTGATGCTGCAGTTGTTCAGGTTAGTATTCTTTATAAGGTACATCAGATTTGGTATATGGATGTGCAGCCCTGTCTTTCCGAAAGAATTTTTTTCTTTTGACTCAATTGCTGGTATGTATGCCTGAGGAAGTGCTGTACTTTTATAGCATAGGTATATGGTATATAGATTGAATGTCTGCAGCATTTTAGGATCTTTATCTTTTAAAGAATTGTTGGTATCCATTTTCCAAACAGTTCTGTAATTATGGTTTAGACCATTCTATGAGGATATCATTTTTATATAAGTAATTTACCAAGTAATTACTTAGCTGTAGTTTCCAATTATTGCGGCAGGCTTAAATTTTGAAATTCTGAAATTCACTGTAGGGCTTCTGCTGTTTTAGAGTAAGTAACTAGCCCCGTCCACTTTAAGGGAAGAATAGGTACAACACAGCTGAAGAGCTCAGTTCGTTTCTGCAGGTCAATGACTGAACTTCAGTTGTTGATCAGCTTGATTTTGTATTTTCACTGGATGGGTGTGTTTGACTGCCATTTTGGTGAAGTATTCCTTCTGTTGGTAGCCTTTGTGCTAATTAAGTTAGAGTAGATTTTGATTTAGACTTTTGAATGATTAAAGATATTTTTTAGACTGTCTAACTCTAGTTCTACTAGTATCCAGTTTTGCAGCAAAGGCTGCAACACCAGACTGACGAAAGCCTCGTACGATCCACACACAATTTGTAGTAATTAGCAGAGGACAAATTTGTTCATTTGATCTGACTTGTGATGAGTGTAGAGACTGGGATCAGGGGAAATAGAAGCTTTTAAAGGCTTACCTTGTCAGACTAGAAAGACAGAAAGAGGAAGGCGGCTGCTAGAGCCGAAGCTAGGAGTTCAGCTAGCCAGGTTTCTTCTCCTAAATTGGGTATTGCCAATTTATCTGTTTTGCCTTCATCTATGACTCTTTTCCCCCCATTACCAGCCCTCCGTCTATTCCACCTACTCCCATGCTTCCAATCCGAATGCCATTGCCTGCCTCGAAGCCAGAATAGACCAGAAATTCGGTCTACTAGTGAATACCATGACCCAATTAGGGGCTTCTGATAAGGTCCTTGTGGACAAGATGAGTGCCAGTGATATAGGTGCAAGTGCAGTGTCAGTGGAGGAGGTGACTACTCATCCCACCGATTCTCCTAGACAAAGGTCACTGTCAGACTCCCCCTAAACCTGGGAGGAGGTATAATGAAAGTCCAAGGGAGGTTGGTGGGATTTGCTTACGGGTAGTTGCCCCCTCGGTCGAGCCTGTTGTCCGTCAGTCCCAGGCCTCGGCGGACAGCCATTGAAAAGGTGTCCATAAGGAAGTATATGCGTTGTCCTTTAGCGATTCAGACTTTAGTGCAGACAAGAAGCGTCGTTAGCACTTTTCCATAGTTGAAAAGGCATGTCTCAGCTATCGATCATGCTTCTCTGCTCCCCTGGAAGCGGTCCAGGGAACAAGAGCCTGCTTGTAGCTTCTGGGACAGTCCCAGACATTGGTCTCCTGAGCGTTCGGTTGTGGAGCACTAGCATTTGGCGCCACAGCGCTCTTCCACCTCTCAGAAGCGTTTGTCTTTCATTTGTCCAGTAGTGTCCGAGCGCCCAGTAGTGCACAAGGGCCCAGTAGTGTCTGAGCATCCACCTGTGTCCATGCGTTCACTTGTCCGTCTGGTGCCAGCTGCTAGGTATCCACCACCACACCCTGGGCCCCAGACTCCACCTCTTCAGTTTGTCTCGGTGGTTTCGTCCGCCCCTGTAATTCCTGATCCTTCGCTGGAGCCCATTCAATGCCAACTTGACAGTATTTGGGACTTAGGTAGAAGCCTAGTGCAGTGGTACAGGATCCGTCAGACTTGGCTCCCTCTCCGATTTCATCCAACGATGAAGCTGTTGGACAGGATCACCTACTTCGGCTTACGCAGCTCTCTTCAAACATTTTTTTATTTGTTACCCGACTTCTCCTGCATCAGCTTTTATGATGAGGAATCAGCCTGCAGATTCTTCCAGGCTTCTCAGGATGGTCCTTTCCTCCTCATCAAGGAAAGCCTTGTCCGAGATTGATGGTTGGCTATCGGAGAAGAGGGAACTTGGCAAGGCTGTCTTCTGCTCCCCTCCTTCTCGCCTGTCTAGGAAGAGATACCTTTCATACAGTACTGGAGAAGCTCCTTCCTTGGGAGTCATTGCTTCCTCCCAGGGGGACTTCTTCAGTCGATTGATTCTTCTCACAGGTCGGCCTTCACTTCCACTAAGATTGTTTACGTCGTCAGAACTCGACAACTTAGTTCGTAACATTTTTAAGGTCTTCGAGGTGTTCAGTTTTTTGGACTGGACTGTAGGGGCCCTTGCAAAGAAGATAGAAGACTGTGACATTCTCGCAAGGGACTTGTCTGCAGACTGGCTGGATGTCCTCTCATGTACAAAGCCATTAGAGACAGCTCCCTGGAACTGGTCGCTCTGTTTTCTTTAGGGGTTATGAAAAACAGAGAACTGTGCTGCTCTTTTACCACCAAAGGGGTTACTTCCTCCCAGAGGTCTGCTCTCTTGTTCTCACCCTTAGATTGTTTTCATCTTTTTCCTCGGGCTACTGTGGAGCACATAGCCGTAGACCTTCAGAAGAAATCAACTCAAGATCTGGTGCAGTCAGCCAGGCGTCCTAAGGAGTCAGTCTCGCTTGGCTCTAGGACAGTCTCCTTCAGCAACAGCAGCCCTTTCAATGTGGTAGAGCAAGATTTCAGCCTTGCCCGTGAGTGAACCTATGCTCAGTCAGACCTGTCAAGGAGTTCGCTGCTAGACCTTCCTCTTGTAAGTGAGGATCCTGTTCGCTGGGTTCCAGTGGGAGCCAGCCTTCTCCATTTTTGGAGGAAATGGAAAGCCAAAAACGTAGAGCCTTGAGTCTTCAAGGTCCTCAGAGAGTGCTACTCCATCCCATTTAAGAAGCCTCCTTTAGTGTCATTGCCCATCATATTGACAGCCTACTCTGTAGGCTCAGAGAGGTTTTAGGCCTTGTTGGAAGAGACCTCTTCCCTTCCCAGAAGGTTTCTACAACCATCTGTCCGTCGTTCCCAAGTCATCAGGAGGTTGGAGACCTGTCCTCGTTGTCATCGCCCTGAATTTCCTCATTCAGAAAACAAAATTCAGAATGGAAATGAACTAGTCAGTCCTGTCATCCATTCACCAGGGTGACTGGATGGTAACCATTGATATGCAGGACACGTACTTCCATGTCCCCGTACATCCGGACTCCAGGAAGTACCTGAGGTTCTTGTTCCAGGGCAGAGTCCTTCAGTTTTGGGCTCTGTGCTTCAGCCTCTCTACAGCTCCTCAAGTATTCAACCGTGTTCTTGCCCCTCTGGTGAAGTGGCTCTATCTCATGGGCATTAACATGTCTGTATTTAGACGACTGACTTCTACGCCCCCCTCAAGAGACAAGTGCATGGAGGACCTTCGGAAGACACTTCTTGCCAAGGATCTGGGTCTTTTAATCAGTCTGCAAAAGTCACAACTAGTTCCGACTCAAGTAATTCTCTATTTAGGGATGATGATTAACTCTCCGAATTTTCAGGCTTATCCGTCCCCTAAGAGAGTCAAGTCATGCTTTCAGACAGTTTCAAAGCTTCCTCTCTCTCCCGTCCTGTTCGGACAACAAATGGTTGAGTCTGCTGGGCACTTTCTCATTCAACGAAAAGTTTGTACCTTTAGGAAGACTCCACATGAGAGTACTGCAGTTCTTCATGAAGGCCAGTTGGAACAGGAAAACTCTTCCGGACTTGTTCATTTTTCCCAACAATCCAGAAATCAAGGAGGACCTTCGTTGGTGGCAATTAGAAGGAAGACTTTTAGCAGGGAAATTTCTTCTTCCTTCGAGTTCCAGCCTAGCTTTGTACTCAGACGCATCAGATCTGGGTTGGGGAGCTCTTCTGGAGGACATGGAAGTTTCCGATAATGGTCCACAGAGGAGAGGAAACTCCACATCAGTGTAAGGGAACTGAAGGCAATTCATTTGGGCCTCCAGTTGTTTGCAGCAGCGACCTTCAACAAGACAGTAACGGTCCATTCGGACAACACGACCGCTCTGTCCTACATCAGAAATCAGAGCAGTACTCACTCCTTCTCCCTCTACAAAGCAGCAAAGGATCTCTTTCTCTGGGTGCAGGAAAATCGCACCAAGATTGTTACGCAATTCATCCGGGGCAAGCTGAATGTCCTAGGGGACGAACTAAGTCACTGCAGACAGATTCTACCTACAGAGTGGATGCTGAATCCACAGGTGTGTACCAACCTGTGGAAACGGTGGGGAAAACTGTCAGTAGACCTGTTTGCAACGTCGAGAAACCATCGCCTCCTATTGTATTGTTTTCCAGCCCCGGACCTTCTGGCATGGGCAACAGATGCCATACTCCAGGACTGGTCAAACTTGGATGTGTAAGCCTTCCTGCCATTCAGCATGGTCAGTGAAGTTTTAAACAAGTTTTTAATCCACAGCAATATTTTGATCACCCTAGTAGCTCCGTCCTGGCCGCTAAAGGAGTGGTTCCCGGACCTTCTCAGGCTGTTGGTGGACTTCCCAAGGCTTCTACCCCAAAAACCAAGTCTTCTCAGACAGCTGCACTCCCATCGATTCCACCAAGGCTTACCCACACTTGCTCTGACAGGCCTCAGACTGTCAGGAAACTTGTCAGAGTGAAGGGCTTTTCAAGATCAGCTGCAGAGGCGATTGCAAAGTGTAGACGTCAGCCTTCTTCTAAGGTCTACCAGGCCAAGTTGGCAGTCTTCCGCAGCTAGTGTCAAAGACATTTTTACTTCCAAAATTCTGGAATGCAGATTACAGATTTTCTGCTCTTCTTGAGGGCTTCTAGAGGTTCAGCTGCATCTACCATCAGAGGATACAGAGCCATGCTAGGTTCTGTGTTTAGACACAGAGGCATAGATCTGTCGGCTAATCAGGACATTGGCGACTTAATTAATTCCTTTGACACAACTAACAAGAAAGGATGGTTTCGGTCTCCTGGAACCTGGACATTGTCCTTAAATGGCTCATGGACCCTCCGTTTGAGCTCCTTCACTCCAGCTCTTTCTGTGATTTGAAAAGGAAAACCCTTTTTCCCGTTTCTTTGGCTACAGCTGAGAGAATTAGTGAGCTACAGGCCATAGACGAGAGTCAGATTCTCTCAGGGAGATGCGGTCTGCTCCCTTACACTAGGGTTTTTGGCCAAGAACAAGGCTCCTTCCAAGCCCTGGCCCCATTCGTTCGCCATCAAGAACATGACGAATATCCTCGGCCCAAAAGAGGAAGAAAGAGCCCTTTACCCTGTAAGGGCCTTGAGACATGACCTTGATAGGACTGAGAGGATCAGAGGCCCCTCCAGCAACCTCTGGTGCTCAGTTAAAAATCCTTCCCGACCACTGTCCAAGAATGTGTTGGTATTCTTGTTAAGAGATGTAATCTCCGAGTCACACTTGGGAATACAGGAGGATTCTTTACCTGCTTTTAAAGTTAAAGCCCACAAAATTAGAGCCGTTGCTACGTCATTGACTTTTAAACATAATTCATTGCGATCCGCGATCCTTCAGTCCACCTGTTGGAGGTGTAGATCAGTGTTTGCAACTCATTATGTGTTTGAGTTGGAGACTGTGTACGAAGATTGTAGTACCCTAGGTCCGTTATCAGTGGCTGGCATGGTGTTCTTACCAGGTAAGGTTACAACAAGCATTTCCCCATTGCTAGCTACCTTTCTGTTTCAAATCCATTACCATTACTGAGTGTTTTTGAATAGAATATGTCCATGTATCCCACCTCCTGTCAGTGTGGGATTCAGCTATGTACTGTTATTACTTGGTAAGTTACATATATGAAAATATTTTCATAATAAAATTCTATATAATTACCAAGTAATTACAAAATCAGAGCCTGCCCTCCCACCCCTCTCATGGACAAAGGGCACAAATATTCGAGCTCTTCAGCTGTGTACCTATTCTTCCCCGAAAGTGAGTGGGGCTAGTTACTTACACTAAAAGAGTAGAAGTGCTACCACAAATTTCAAAATTTCAAAATTTAAGCTGCCACGATAATTGGAAACTATAATTATGATACTTAATTTTATTATAAAGTATTATTTTTGGCAGTTTCCCCTAAGCCGTATTTCAGAAAAATACTACTGATGCCTTTGTTAAAAAAACTTAAGAACTTAGTATTCAGCTGGCCCATTGAAGTATAGTTTAGCATTTTCATCCTATTCTTGAGATAATTAAAGGAAAAACCATTTAATGTTTTTTATGACAATCTAGAATAATTGTTTGAAACAAAAAGTACTTTGCAGCCTGAAATTCCCTTTGTTATTGGACCTTCATTGTTTTTATTAATAAACTGTAGAGTTTTTCCTTAGGCTGTGGGTCATGTTCACAATATGGCTGCTCATTTTTGGCAGAACATTTAAATTTTTACATGCATTGTAGGTGGTCAGTCCTGAGAAGCAAATTAGTACACTTAAATTCATGAATAGATAAAAAGACACCATTTAAATTAACCTTAGAAATTGAGCTTTGTTTCACAATATACCCATCATTTACATTAGCCCAAGTTCACAGTTTCAAACACCACACATGTATTGTGGGTCCCAGGAAGGGAAGAGCCTTGCTGCTTCTAAGTCCAGCCTGTTGACAACAAGTCCTAGACTTAGTGAATTTCAACATTTAAACTTTCTCTTATATCATAACTTTTTTTTTTTATTTTTTAATCATGCTTTTACTTTGCTTGTGTGTTTAACAAATGTAGTATTCCTTGACAAAGTTTAGACTACTACTCCAGCTTGTGTTTTTGTTGTCTCGCTCTGCCATATTTTCAGTATTGTATTTCACTAGAGAAAAGTATTTTATGTGCAGTATATAGTTGATTTCACAGATATATTTGTTTAGTTGGCAGTACATATATTTAACAATCTTCTAGTTATTCATTCTAAACCTTTGGTAAATTACTGTTTATGTTGACAAATTAATATTGAGCCTGGGGACATTTATGACCAAAAATGTGGGTTTATGATGATATGATGGGATTGTGTGAAAAATTTAATGTTATGAAAACAAAAAGTATTTTTTATTACAGATGAATCAGTATGCTTCAGTAGTAGCATCTCTTGATGTTGGTAACCAGAATGTTACTAGGAACACTGTTAATCCTACAGCAACTACCCAACAACCTCATGAATCATCACCTGTGAATACAACAGTCTTCCATGAGAAAAATGAAGATGTGGCTAAAGAAGGCCAGGATGATATTCCAGGACCAACCCCAGTTGAGGTAAACCAGGATTCAAAGTCAACAGCTGGTGCTGTATCAGATGAAAGGTGAGAATATATTTCATGAGGTACAAATTTTTAATCTAGGCATTTTTAAATTTGGAGGCTATTTATTTTGTTGTGTTTAAAGGCCACTATGCTGTATTTTTCCCATTATTAGTAATCATGGAAATATGCTGGTGGATGGTACAGTATTCTGATAATTGAAGTTAGGAATTACTCAAATTGGAATTGGGGTTACTATATGCCAAAATTGCCTAAAGTGGAGAGTTTTGCTGAAAAATATCCGTCTGAATTTTATGAATTTGGTATGAAACTAAACTGCTCCAGATTCTTAACAAACAATAATATTTGTTTTCATAACATATCTATTGTCTTTGGCAAATGCTCAGAGAGAAGTAGGTCAAAAGATAAGATGCTGAGAAAAGGGATTTTGACACCCCTAGTGCGCATACTGACACCATTATGGTGCTCGATCCGGGGGTAGTAACCCCGGCATTATGGATAGCTTTTTTCTCTGGTATATTTAGCAATAGTTATACCTAGAAATGTGTGCTATTGGAACCATTTCACTGGGTGACACAGGTCGAGCCCAGAAATGGGTTGTATGTATGAGACTTGTATTTATTAGTTTTACATTTGAACATTTTAGAGTTGTATTTATTAGTTTTACATGTGAGTTGTATTTATTACTCTCTCAAATTTCTTGCATAAAACATTTATCACAAAATAACTACTCATAGCATTGGGATAAATTTCACAAATCAGTTGACTAACTGAAGTGATGTTTATTAAATTTATAATAAATTTATATGTTGAAATCAGTCAACATAAACTATGCAGCCATTTGTAAACAGTTTGTGTTTTATACTAGGGAAAAATGTCCATCAGTTTAATTATTTTCTGTTTATGGTGAATGCACTTTGATAGAGAGAGCTTTTTTTAATATACTATTACATTATGTGTACAATTGCATATTCCCAGCCCGAGAAGAACCCTAAAAGAGTTCAGAGGTCTGGTTAAACAAATCATTTATAACTAACTAACTAACTCTTAAAATACTTGGATTTCTTCATATTTACAATTGTTCTTAAAATACTGAACTTTCTATATACTTTATCCTGCCTCTTCAGCACATTAACCGAGCATTGCTGACTTTTAACAGGACACCAAACATACTCATGTGGTACCAGTAACCCAGACATTAATTTGTCTCATATATACAATTACTCAACCACAAATCTTTTCATCATTCCCCAAAGAGGGAAGCAGGCTTACCAGCCAGCTTGTAGAGGTAACAAATAAGGATATGTATCTGTGAAACAGTTAGTACTTTGAACCTTGATTGTAGGTAACTCTTCAAGCTTGTTTTACTGCAAATAGGAATCATTATCACCTAAAATAATTTCATATGACCCTACTCCTGAACTGTTGCTACAGTTTGTATTGTTGGTTTGATTTTATATACATTATAGGACTTAATTTTTTTTTGTTATGTTTCAGAACTGATGTGACGTCTACATCAGCATCTGACACTGATACAGCAGCCAAAGATGATGTATCATCATCATGGACAAGTGCAACAAGTGCTGCAGACACCACTACTCCAGATATTGCTGATCCAGATGATCCTCAAGAAATTAGGAGGCGAAGACTTGAACATTTTAATCAGACGTCTTAGAAATGTAGTTGTTACTAATTGTATCCTATTGTTGTTTTCAGATTATTTTTGAATGAATGACCAACTTGATAATTGGCTCTGGGATTTTGAGAATACTCAGATGCTAAGCTGAACATTTTTAATGCATACTTTGCTCATATTGCACGTGTATGAGGTACTGGGATTTGTTTCAAGTTAGCATAATTGTTTTTTGTGAATACACACATAGACTGAACGGAATATATTTTTCATACTTAAGGAGTAAGTTGGCCTCTCATGGTGTAAAATCTTTAGTGCTAAGTTTGCCTATTGTTGTAATATTCTGGAACAGTAAGGGAAGGGTAGTAATTGTGTTGAAACAATTCATGGTTAATATGACTTACACTGTATTGAAAAGCACTTAATCATGTTATAATGCAATCAAAATTTTATGATGCATTCTTTTCAAGTTATATATATATATATTTAATATCAGTAAGGAACAGTTTCCCAAACAATTGTTAACAGGTTAACTTGTGCCCTGCAGTCTTTGAGATGTATAAAGGAACTTTTTACAGGACAGTTATTTATTTATGCACAGAGGGTACAATATGCATGTCAGTGGTTATCCAGTTTTGCTAAATGGAAAATATTGGATTTGGTTCATCTGTGTCAGACAATTGAGCTGACTTCAGCTGATATTAACTTGTTTTCATGTTGAGTGAACAATTTGTAAAAATTAAAACCAAATTTTAGTACAGTACATGAAAGCCTTTCTTTTTGATGCTTTTAACGGTTGTCTTATAACTAAAAATACCCAAAAAGTATTGGTTACCTTTTTCTTCTGTATTGATGGTTTTGACAAAGCACTTGTTTCATGTATGACTGGGCAAATGTATAAAATGGAAAGGTGCACTGGGATTGGGTTGTTCTGTTGAAAGGAACCTTAGCACTTTTTTTATTCAATGAAGTCATGTATAAGTAAAACATAGCTTTTCTGCCACTTTTGGCACTCTTTCAAGGAAATACAGATATTCGTATTTGTATTTTTGGTATGAACAGATGTAATTACAGTACATTATATACTGTAAACCATGAAAAGTGAATGTATAATTCTGTGAATTTATGAATGGTTTCATTTTAGTCCTAAATTATGCTTCAATGTGAATTGTGTATGTATGTGTAAATTATAAATATTTCACCCTTAATCAAAATCTTAAGTACAGTATACTTTGCAAAAATACAGTATACTTTGCAAAAAAAGAGTCCCTTTTGACTTTGCTGTCTTATAGGAGGAACTAGTATTGATGTTATAATTATCAAGTTCAGATAAATGTAACTGGAAGTAAAGTGGAAGTCGCCTTAAGAAGTGTCCATCTTAAATATCAACATTAGTTTGGTAACGTAAAAAGTGGAAGTTCTTATCACCAAGTGGTATATGTAATTGTAATGCGAGTGGAATAATAATAACAACAAAGATAAGGCCCCAGTACTTGGCTTGATAGCCTAAATTTTATAAAATCAATATTAACCAAGATCATTAGCACCAAAGTGTATGAAAATGGTAAAACAAAAATTTTGATATGCAAAATCACCTGTGTTAATATTTGTATCTGTGTTGCCACTCAATTTCAAGAGAAGAAATATTCTAGGAGAAAAGTTTTGCAATACAAATGAAGTAGCTAAAAGTATTAAAGCAGATTACATTAAGAATTAAAGGGCTTTTCAGTATAACTGCTGATGTAAAACAGTTCAGTGTCTCAATTACAGAATTTTTACCAAGATATTTGCATTTTAGTTGTAAGGAACAACTTTATATAGGATTTCCAAGTTTATTCATTACCACCCATTAACCAGAAGATGTCTTATAACCATCCCAGTCACAACAAAGTGTTTAAGCTAAAAAAGAATGCTCCCATTACTTTAGGTGGTACCGTCATCCTGGTACTCTTATAATTACCATCAATTTACTGCGCTACTCCAGAGCAAGAACATCTTGGCTTGCTACTCTTCCTGTTTGTCTTTTGTGAAGCAAACATTGAAGCAATTTTTGTCTTCATCTAAGGCTCTAAGCCTTTTCCTCTTTTTTTTTATGTAGTCTCCTTTTTTTACTTAATCAATTTGTATATGCATAGGAAACTGATGATGGTCAGTCTCCCTCCAAGGGATTGGAGCAAGTACTCATACGACAAGTTTTTGCTACTCATACGATAAGTTTTTGCCAAGGACACACTTTGTTCCTGTCCTTTTATTTTATTTGGTGCTAAGTTGGACTTGTGCTTGGGTTTGGAGTTTTTCTTGCATAATTTATTCTTCTCAAAATTTTCCATTGTGAGTGCAGTAATTTTTACATAAAGGTTAATCAGGGTTTACACTAGGTGTATGCTGAACTCTCATGCAAATTCTCAGTCTTGGTGATTTGATAAATTGTGGTGAAGAGTTGAATTAACTAATTTTATGAACTGCTCTCTTTTTGAGTGTCATATTTTGTATGAATGAGTGTTTTTCACATTAAGCCCTTGGGAACATGATGAGTTGCCAAATAAAACTTGCCAAAAAAGACATTTGAAAAGTTTGGTTTAGACCAAAGCATCTTCAGTGTGTGACCTTCCTCAGCCATACTCTCTACCCCTTTTGTCTGCGAAGAAACGTACGTTATCATACAAAGCCTCAGCAATCCATATGCCCTCACCTGCAGTCCTTCCCACAGGCTGTACTGTGGGCAGGATGAAATATAAAAACCAACTTTGCTAGACTGTTGTGATGTGACTCATAACCTCCAGAACAGGTATGAGATAGGCCTACTAGCCCGCTGCTGCACATACTAGGCCAGGGTGTTGCCCTGTCTCCCTTTCCAAACAAACCAGCTACTGCATTTGTTTTCAAACAAACCAGCTACTGCATTTGTACTTCCTATCTTACTGGCCTAACAACACTGCTGCTTCCAGTCCTCAGCATTACAACCATGACCTCTCATTTTTCATGGAAGGAGAATGAGCATCTGGAGCACATCCAGTGACAGACTGTTTCAGCAGTCCAATCCAAATGTCATCTGCCTTCTTCTCAAACTAATTAACTATGACTCCCAGATAATATGTGGCACCTTTGAAGCAATCCAGGGCCTACAAAGGCCAACTGCTGTTGTGGCGGCCATTACCTCTCAAAGAGAAGCGCATGCACTCTTGTACCTGGTGGAGGGAGCAGCTTCCATGTGGATTTTGAAAATATAACTCCCAAGTGCCACATGCCATTCCCTCCCTGCAATGCTGCCACCTCCAGCAGCAAATACTGGTCAGCCTTTGAGGTGTATCCTGAAGGGAAAAAGGGCCAATCATTTTAAATCAAACCTTCGAGCAGGGAGCCATGACTCTTACCAGCCGAAGGACCTGAGACACAGACCTACCAGGACCACAGCAGTGATGGATCCTTAAGCTTTACTAAGACTGAGTCACGCTCCTTAGTGGAGGGAAAGCAGCCACTCCAGATTTTGCTACTCTTAAATGCTTTAGCAAATCCCCAAACTAGCAAACCACTGATAAGTTCCCCTCTAGCTTGTTGTTTATGCAAGTTGCACTAATGGTTCTTAGCTACATTGTCAGCTTGCTCTTTGCACACAGCACAGGGCTTGAAGGTCTTCCTGCTGTGCAACATCCAACTTACTTGGATAGGGATAGGGTTTCTCACAGTCGACTGCTTCCTCTTTTGGGGGGAAATCCCCACGAGAGGATTCACAAACTTGACCAACCACACCTTCAAGAGGGTTCTGGTAGCTTTATGGGTTCTTTTGTGTCTCCTCCAGAGCACAAATTTTAGTTAGCCCTTAACTAATCCCTCTTTTCCCACTCAACTAAAATCACTCCTTTCTCCAAAGGACTTACTAGAATGTCGTAAGATCTGATTTCTCCATGACACAGTACTTTTGTCCCTCCTAAATTGCTATTCAGACATCATATGATTAGTGAGATGAACAAGTGATGTTTTTATAGAACAAAAACAAGTTTTTCATACAAGCCCATTAATCACAAGGAGTTTTATTAACCTCCTCGCACTTCCCATCTATGCATTCATTCTGCTCAGACATTGTGACCACAACAGAATGAGGGTAGAAGTGGAGCACTAGGATAAGTGTTTGATTCAAATTAAGTAGACTGTGCAAATGGGTCAATTCTACACACAATACAGCATATCGTGATTAATGGGTTTGCATGAAAAACCTCTCATTAAAAAAATATAAAGCCAAGCACAGGTGTACTTGAAGCCACTCAGCACTTAAAAAAGTAGGAATATGTAAAAATAAAATTCAATAAAAGTTACAGACGATTAGCTAATTAAAATATATTTGTTCCTATGAAAATACAAACCATTGCCTTTTATGATAGAGCACTCATTAGCAGGAGCTGGAATCGTTCGCCAAAACTTGGTAACAAGGTACAGTAGGTAACTGGTAATAATTCTCTTTGGGCCAATGAAAACTTGAATTAAAACAACATTTAGTCCCCTTGAACTACTGTAAAAACTACTTACTCTTTTATAAGTAACTGTCACTGGCATTGGCCTAAGAAGCTTTTAGAAGTGTAGCATTCCGCTAAACCTGGTAATATACCTGCATCCTATCAAACTATAAACTACAAATATGACATGACAGAAAACGGGTGAACCAGTGCATTCTCTTTAAAAAATAAAAAAAATTAAAAAAAGCATTAAAAGGAACCAGACAACTGTTATCAACACCTAAAGAGAATGACTGACTGACTTACAAACACAAGTCAAAACAATAATGATCCTGAATGTGGAGAAAGAGATACAGACTACCGGACTGGCTAAGGTTGCAACAATAGTCCTCAATACAGGGGGCAGGGGAGAAAGAGGGAAATAGTTGGCTCTGAATATTTACAGAGAATATGAATGGCAAAATCATAATAATTTAAAAACTATTCAAAACATCATATCTGGGCAAGAAGCCTAATAACTGGATATGTCTACACACCCACAATCTGGGAATTGAGTACAGACAGTATTGATCCTTCAATTGGGTAAGCAGCATCAATCAAAAATATTGGCTGTAAGCCTTACTCTGACACTATATTCCCTTTCTTCACCACTATATCTAATAAACAATTACAACTCTTAATTCTTTAAATTTCAAAACGAGAAATACTCAAGGAAAACTGGGACAAATGGTTAAGGAAAACAATAATTACAACTGCGTACAGTTTTTGTCTGGATAAGGAAAATGTTCCATAGGAATTGATATGTAACATTTGTTCCTTTATATAAAAGGTGTTAGAAGAATGCTAAAAATCACTGGGGCACAATTTTAACTAATTAGTACACCATGGAAAGTGTATGGTGGGACTGTAATTGACAAGAGATGACAGGTGAGGAATAGTTTGGGTTTCGACATGGAAGATGGTGAGGAGATAAGTGTTTGCTATGAACCAGTTATTTAAGTAGTTTGGTGGTGGAGGGAAAAGCTGTTTGGTAGACATGGATCAACAAAAAGTTTATGGTACAGTTGATACAGAGGCAATGTTGGTGCGGTGTTCATAAGATGTAGGATTACGTGTGAGGCAAGCTGGTGTTTTTATGATGGAAGTGAAGCACGAGATCAAGTTTGCAAGATGGAAGTGGTTGGTCTCGTGTAAGAATGGGTCAAAATATGGGTGAGTTATGAGACCATGGTTGTTTAATATTTTTATGGATGAAATGATGCAGTGAGTCACAGAAAGGGCTGATGCAAATTTGTGGGATGAGTCATGAATGGAGAGTGGAATGGCTGCTGTCTGCAAATGACAAAGTACTGATTGTGAGCAATGAATAGAAATGCCAGATAGTAGAGGTCTGAAAGCATCTGCAAGAGGAGAAATTTAAGGAGTAAATGTGAGCAAGAGTCAGGGTATTTGGGGAAATCAGGAGGATGGAGAAATTAAAACTTATATGGACAGTAAAATAATGGAAGCAACAGAGGTATTTGGAAGCAATATTTCAAATTATAGTAGGATAACAGAAGATGTGAGGGACAGACTAAGCAAAACAAGGGCGGCAGGCAGATGTGTGTGAAAGATCAGAAGGGAACTTGAAGTGTCTGGAAGCCAAAGTTGGATGTGTGAATGGATTGCCGAGCCAATGCTCCCCTATGGAAGTAAGTACATATTTAAATGGGAATTTAAAAAAAAGAGTGGGGGGGCAAAACTGTAGAGATAAATTGTTGAAGTATTATAGAGTATGATGATTTTTAAATTATAATTATTATTATTATTATTATTTAGAAGATAAAATCTATTCATATGGAACAAACCCACAGGTAAGAAATGTGGAGGTATGTAAGAGTGATAAATAAGTGAAAGGATGGATAATGTGTTTTGAGATGGTCTGGGCATGCAGAGGGAATGTAAATGATAGGTTAAAATGAATGGAATTTGGAAGTGGGAGGAGAGAGGGGAAGGTTGGATGGATGGCATGAAAGATGTAGGATATTGAAAAGCCTATGTATAAATGACCTCTGACTAAAAACGAGTTATGTGCTACTGAATCAATGAAAATAACAAATTTTCCCTTAACAGTAGTAACATTTAAATTAAACTCTGATATAACTCAATGAAGATAAAATTATTAACGTATGTTTTATTACAATGGTAACAACTTCATTGTCAGCATGTGAAGAGATTCAAACTAAATTACTATAAAAAGCTTTCAACTTGTTAACTGTGCAGTCTGTGTAAGAGGTCTGGCACACTTCTGTTTATCCTTCTGTGAACATACTGTACTGTATATACAGTGACAAATGTTGAAGTTTTCTCATATGGAGGTCCATCCACAATTCAACAGTCTAAGTATTAAAACTTCTGGGGTCTGGTCTTCTCTTAAGTAACAAAATTCTGATAAAAAACACAAAAAGCAAAGAACCTATCTAGTGTAGCCTGCACCCTGAATGCTTTCAGTTTATGGTACAGCTAACAATAATTCAACACAATTTACAGCGTTGACTACAATGGAATTTACACATACTGCTCAGTTTACAAGATTCTTGTGGTAATGCATCCCAACTAACAAGGAGGCAAAGACTATACAGACATGACCCTTGTAAGCCAATGAAACTATATCTAAATGATTTTGTCGGTTTGAGAATTAAGTTTTCAGATTATTGAGAGTTAGAGTTAGAAATTATAGCATTTGGAAAATTATGAAAATTCCATATGCACGAGACAAAGACGACAATGAAAGGGAAATGGAGATGGATAGGACATGTCCTTTGGACAACCCCTAGGTTCGAATAGTACATGATATTGTCACTCAAGCTTTTGCAAGCACCAGAAGACTTCGAAGACCCAGTCCTACTTGGATGAGAGCCATGAGAAGGGAGGCTGGAGATTAGTGGAGATTTGTGGAAGATAAAGCAAGGAGACATAAGTGGCAGAATTTCACATAGGCCCGTGGAGTTAAGTGGTGTTTTACAGTTCCTAAAGGAAATGATTTTGCAAATGACTATGGTGTCTTTTCCCATTTTTGTTCTTTAATTAATGACTCACAGAATGTTCTATTTCATCATAATCAACTTATGTCTACTGATATCCATCACTGTATATAATTGGTACTAAAGCACTGAAAAGTTTATAACAATGAAAAACCCTACCAAAAATAGTACAATATAAACTTGGTTGAATTTTCTAAATGTCTTGAGCCTAAATATAATTAACCTTTTTGTGAGAGGTGTGAAATAATGAGCAGGAAGACAAGTACTGCTGGTTTATCGATGAAGCGACCCGCTTATAAAGCGGCGTTCGGATGTCGGCGTATACACAGAGACTGCGGGTACAAAAATTTACAAGTGACCTGAGGTCAGACCATTTCTCTACACAAAACAGGACAGGTACATACAGAAAACATGATGATTAACAATAGCTGGTTGGACATAAAAATACTCTGACACATGTAAAGTCACGACATCGACGTCAGCGGAGTGCTTCGAAGGCGTCATTAATTAAGTCTCCGCTGAGCAAGTTTTCTTTGGTGACTTCCCGCTTTCTTCACACTCAATTCGTCACGCCTAACGTGCCAGGTCATGCATTCTCCACACCTACGCCAGCGCCCCGAACACTCCATGGCCCGGCAACACAGTCGCGGGCCGCCCTCACCATAAAGTTGCCACCTTTTATACAGGGGAACCCAACGATGTGGCTGCGCAGGGTCGAGAGCCACTTCAGGGTGGCGCACCTGACGGATGAAATCCTGCAGGCCGACATGGTGCTTAACGCCCTCCCGGAGGATGTATACAGAAAACTCGTCTCGTGGGTGCCCGAGACACAAACCCTCACATACAACGTCGCGAAGAAGATCCTCCTCGAAACGTGCTCCCTACCTATCGCTGAGCAGGCCGCCCATGCTATCGACCTTGCCGTCAACCCACGGTACGACCTCAACGCAAGAGACGCATGGAGCATGGTCGTGGACCTTCTTTCACTACCAGATTTCGACGGCATGAAAAAGCGACAGGAAATAAGCCTGTCACGGGAGATCTACCTTCGCCAGCTCCTCCCGGAGGTCCACACCCAGATTCCTCACCCCTACACCATGCCTCTCGACGACTTCATCGAAACGATGCAGCACCTCACAGGACTGCGTGCAGGCCACACAGCAACTAAAAGCGCCCACAGTCGGTCAGCTCCGTCCAACCGGAAGAAGAAGTGGTGCAGGGTCATCAACGCCCGTCGCCAGGAGGCGTCCACCGACCCACAACAAATGGAGTTCCCGGGCCTCTGTCGCTACCACAAGTGGCTCAAAGACGCGCCCGAGCATTGCCTGTCGCCCTGCTCGTTCGCCCGTTCAAAAAGCGGGGGGTGGCGGCCCAGCAGAACAAACCCCGCCATGGCAACCGAAAAACCTAGGGGCCCAGAACCACTGGGCTTATGTCGCGACACCATCTCCGGCAGGATGATGCTGGTCGACATAGGGGCCTAGATCGATCTTCCGGCATCAGGGAGGACCCGCAGCCAGAAACCAGACCCGGCCACCTTCCTGACGGCCGCCAACGGATCCCCCATCCTCTCCCACGGCACCAGGCCCCTGTCGATCTCCATCCTTGGCCAAAATTACTCCTGGGACTTCATCTTCGTGGACGTAGGAACCCCGCTCCTGGGGGCCGACTTCCTGGCGCACTTCGGCCTGCTAGTCGACGTGAGGCATAAGCGCCTCCTCAATACTGACTTCTGCCGGTCTCTCCCATTAACAGCGGGACCCAAGGCACCCACCATCAGCTCCATCGCCCCCCACCAGTATGCACACCTGCTGACAGAGTTCCCCGAAGTTTTCAAGCCCGAACTTCGACAAGTCCCCGGGGCCCCAGCCAAACATGGCATATACCATCACATAACAACTAAAGGCCCCCCGACACATGCGAAGTTCAGTAGGCTTCCCCCACAGCGCCTGCAGGAGGCGAAGGCGGCATTCACAGAGATGGAGCGGATGGGAATCTGCAGAAAGGCCTCCAGCCCGTGGGCCTCCCCCCTCCACATGGTGCAGAAACCGGACGGCTCCTGGAGACCTGCGGCGACTACAAGCGTCTCAACATTGCAACGGAGCCCGACCACTACCCTTTGCCCAACATGCAGGACCTCAGCCTCCTTTCACGGGCCAAGGTATTCACTAAATTGGACGTTCTTAAATCATACTTTCAGGTACCTGTCGCACCAGAGGATATACTAAAGACCGCCATCATCACGCCCGTTCGGGTCCTATGTGTTCGCCTTCTCACCTTCGGATTGAGGGAACGCCGGGGCGACCTTCCAGCGGCTCATGGACAGCATCCTCGGGGACCTGAAATTCTGCGTCTGCTACGTTGATGACATCCTCATATTTTCCAGGTCTCTCAGTGAACACCAAAAGGCACATCAGGGCAGTCCTGCGGCGCCTCCAAGAGAACACCTCGTCTTCCGTTTTGACAAGTGCACCTTCGGCGTCCAGAAAGCAGACTTCCTGGGCCACGAGGTATCCCCAGCAGGCGTCCGCCCACTCACGTCAAAGGTAGCAGCCGTAACCAGGTTTCCCAACCCCCTCCTCCGTCAAGGCCATCCAGGAGTTCCTCGGGATGGTGAACTTCTACAGCAGTTCATCCCGGGATCACACACCACGCCCCTGACGGAAGTTCTCAATGGCCAACAAAGTCCCTGTCTTGGGGACCCAGCCAGCAGCAGGCCTTCTCCCTGACGAAGGCCGCCCTCGCCGAGCAACCGCCTTTGCACACCAGATCCCAAGGCCCCTCTCCACCTAAAGACAGATGCCAGTAACGTCGCCTGTGGTGCTGTCCTGGAGGAGGTCATCAACGGCGCCCCCCAGCCCATCACCTTCTTCAGCAAGAAATTCAATCCCGCAGAGACCCGCTACAGCACCTTCAACAGGGAACTCTGCGCGATGTACCGCGCAGTCCGGCACTTCAAGTTCCTCCTGGAGGGGACGCCCTTCAATATCTTCATGGACCACCAGCCATTGGTTCACGCCTTCACGAAGCGGGGGGACGCATGGTCTTCCAGGCAGCAGCGCCACCTCTCAGCCATAGCCGAATTCACCTGCTCCGTCAGGTACCTCCCGGCAGGAAAAACCCTGTAGCAGGCGCCCTCTCACAGTCGGAGTTGAGCGCCAGTGCAGCTCGGAGTAAACTAAGACCTCGCCGGAGAACAGGCCGCTGACCCAGAAACCCCAGCCTACGCGGTGGCGGGGCGTGACCCTCGCCCGGAGGCCCAAGTCTCCTGTGTGACATCAGTGCGGGCCAGCCCGCCCCTGGTTCCAGCCTCACGTCGCCGCCAGATATTCGACATAATTCACGGCCTCTCACATCCCTCTGGCAGAACTACGGCCAAACTGCTCTCAAAAAGTTCGTCTGGCACGGGTGCAGAAGGACGCCACGTCCTGGGCGAAACAGTGCCTGCAGTGCCAGACCAGCAAGGTGGGGCGTCACCGCGCCAGTCCAGGGTAGGCGAGTTCCCGCAGCCAGAGCGCCGCCGGCCACATTCACGTCGACATCGTCGGGCCTTCCCCATCAGGCAGGTCCAGATACCTCCTGACGGTGGTAGACCGATGCGACAAAGGTGGCCCAAGCCACACCTATGCAGATGTCACCGCCAGCGCGTGTGCCGAGGCCTGCTTTCCAGTTGGGTTAGCCACTTTGGCCTCCCGGACCACATCACAACCGACAGGGCCCCGCCTTTCTGTCGAATTATGGTCGCCCTGGCTCAGCTGCTGGGGACCCGCATCACACCACCACGGCGTACAACCCGGCCCAACGGCCTGGTCGAACGGTTCCACAGATCCCTGAAGGCATCCCTCATGGCCTGATGCACCGCCGAGGACTGGAAACATCAGCTGCCGTGGGTTCTCCAGGTTTGAGAACCGCCCCAGAGCCAGCGGCACCCCATCCGCAGCCGAAAAAACCTCACGGGGCCCCTTGTGGTACCGGGCGAGCTTGTGACAGAAGATCGCCACACCCATCACTGCAGAGGCTCCGCGGCGTGGCCAGCAAGTTTGCCCTTGCAAGCGCCGTGACACGGCAGGTCGGCCACCTTCACACCGCCAGAGCTGTCATCCGCCACCCACGTATTCTCGGGAGTCGACGCCGTCCGCCGCCACTGACCAGGCCCTACAGGGGCCCCTTCCGGCGTGCTGGGAGGCGGAACAGCAAGAGCGTTCCCTGCTGGCACTCCCCTGGGAGGAACGACTGGGTTTCAATAGACCGCTTTAAGCCCGCCTTCCTGCAGGAGAGCACCGGCGTCACACAGCACCCTTCCGCCCAGCTGCCCTTCGCCATGCCCAGGGCCCGCAAGCGGCGGGCGGCCGCCCCAGGAAGGGCCCGCCGCACCAGCAACCAGCACCCTCACGCGGGAGACCCCTCCATTGTCTTCAAGCCGTGGTACCCTTCAGCACCCCAGCAGATACACACATTAGTCAGACGTGTCCCACGTTTTGGGAGTATTTGTAAATCACCACATCAACATCAGCGGTGCTTGAAGCGTCATTAATTAAGTCTCCATGAGCAAGTTTTCTTTGGTGACTTCCGCTTTCTTCACACTCAATTCGTCACGCCTAACGTGCCAGGTCACGCATTTTCTACCATTTCAACTTTATATGTATTTGTCCAACTGTCATAAATCATGTATCGTATGTTTCTTTATTCGCAGGCATCAAGACTGTATCCATATTGAAGTTCTATACGTTTTTGTATTGTAAATTGTACTTGTTCGCCGAATATTATTGTTAAATGTTTCTGACCTCAGGTCACGCTCAATGTCATTGTCTTCCGCAGTTCTTCGCCAGTCATCCGCTATATAAACTGCCTGAATCTGTAATAAAGCAGCAGTAACTTTTACCTGCTCGTTTCTTTTGCACCTCTTACACATATACGTGGTTCAGGGGCAAATGAACAGGTAATAAATATACAATGCACAATAATGATAAGATTGTGTTCATCCGACCTTAGGTCACATGTAAAGGCACCGTAGAAAACGAGATGTTCATCATAGAGAACCCACTGAGTACCTCCGGCCAAGGATGGAGAACGACAGGAGCCTGGTGCCGTCAGAGAGGATGGAGGACCCGTTGGCGGCCGTCAGGGAGGCAGCCGGGTCCGGCAGACGTCTGCGGTCCTCTCTGGAAGGCGGGAACACTGACCGCATGGCCCCAGCATCGATCAGCATCATCCTGCCAGAGATAGTGTCGCGGACGTAGAAGCCTACTGGTGCAGGGCCCCTGAGTGTTTCGGATGCTGCTGCCATGGCGACCTGTGAGAGTGGCCGCTGCTTCCCCCGTTTTTTGGAGGGGAGAAAAGGCAGGGGGCTTCGCAATTTCGGGTAGCTTTGCCGAACCTCTGGTGGTAATAGCAAAGCCCCAGCCTTTCCTTCTTCTGCTGGAGGGGTGGCCTCCTCCTGTTGACAGCGTTGATGCCCTCTGTGGTGGGGTCCTCTGGCTGGAGGCAGTTGATGGGGTGTGCGGGCGTGGACGTCCGCTTCGCTGCCCTCATGGAGTCCGTCAGCTGCTGCGCCACTTTGATCAGGTCCTCGACTGGCAGGGTGTATGGTTCTGTGATCTGCCCATGGACCTCTGGGAGTAGCTGCCGCGGGAGGATCTCCCTCGACAGGCTAATCTCTTTGCGCCTCCCGCTGCTGTCAGTCTTGGGGAGGAGGAGGAGGTCCTGGAGGGCATGCCAAACTCCAAGAGGTTCATGTCCTGCCGGGGGTTGATGGCGAAGTCGAGGGCGCGGGTGGCTCTCTCGGAGACCAGCAGGGAGCAGGTCTCAACAAGAGTGGCCTTAACTCCTGGAAGGTGGCAGGGCTCCTCGTTGTCATCACCCATGGGGCGACCTTCTTGTATATCTCCTCTGGTAGGGCGTTGATGGCGATGTCCGCCTTCAACACCTCGTCGGTCAGGCCTGCCACCCTGAATTGCCCCTCGACCCTGTAGAGCCAGGACACGGGTTCTGATGGGTGAATGGCAGCAGCTTTATGCTGAAGGCCGCCCTTGGTTGGTCCGTCAGGAGGGGCATTGCGCGGGGAGCAAACACCGGCGTGGAGGAGCATGCGGAGGGGTTGCTTGAGAGAGGGCGTCTGCCTAAAGAAGTTCTGCGTTAATTTGTATGTGGGTGGGGATGTCTGTGTCCATGCTCATTCCACGCTCTGACTTGGAGTGTGAGGGAACACTCGCGTCAATACACACTTGGGAGCGTGCTGTGTGGGTCCGCTAATGATGCTGGTGATTTGCCGACGAGGGTCGGTAACGCCCGAACGCTTTGTTAGAGCGCCATAGTTAGTCCGTTAGGGGCATGGATTGGTTCATCACGCCAAGACTAAGTCGCTGTTTGGGTCCATTAATGGCTCCAGGAACCACTCCGGAGGTCACCACTGTGAGAGGTGTGAAATAATGAGCAGGAAGACAAGTACTGCTGGTTTATTGATGAAGCGACCCACTTATAAAGCGGCATGCAGACATTGGCATATACGCAGAGACCGCGGGTACAAAAATGTACAAGTGACCTGAGGTCAAACTATTTCTCTACACAAAACAGGACTGGTACATACAGAAAACGATGATTAACAATAGCTGGTTGGACATAAAAATACTCTGACACATATACGTGGTACAAAGGCAAATGAACAGGTAATAAATATACAATTCACAATAATGATAATAAGATTGTGTTCGTCCGACCTTAGGTTGCATGTGAAGGCACCGCAGAAAACGGGAAGTTCATCATAGAGAACCCATCGAGCGGGGACTTTACATTTTAACAAAATATTAATTATTATCTGTAGCACTAAACCCTTGATAGCTTTCACTAAGAAATTTCTATCATATTCACTCAGCAGGGATAACTCGAATGAAATGCTGTCACTTGGGTCATTGCTGACTGGAAGCTGAGGAAAACACGCTGGTATGCGAGGCAGTTAGGCTGCCCAGGTAAAGCCTTAGATACAGTTGTACTTAATTTCCAATTTCTTGTATGGCCTAGTTGGCAGTGGCCTTGCCTTTCATTTGAGAGAGCTGGGTTCCATCCTGACATGCGTCAGAAATTTATTTATAACTTGAACAATTTTACGTAATCAAGCGTAATCATTTCTGTTGGATGTTACAGACTGCCCAGTGAGGTCTTTCCTGCAAGAATGACCTCACTGGGGAGCCTACAACAGAAATTATTACGACTAAGTGTCATTAGTCAAGTCATTTATTTAATTTAAAAGCTGCAATTATTTCGGTTTTTTTTTTCATTGTTATAAACTTGAACACGCTTCACGTACATATTGCATACAGTGATGAATACCAGCTGACATGAGTTGATTATTATTATTAAATAGAATACTCAATGGGTCATCAAAAAACATACGGGAAGACACATCCAGGTCATTTTCAAAGTCCCTTCCATTACAAACAGTATATATCAGTCAATGGATATCACTTGCTACATGCCACTGGCAATAAAAGTTAAAATGGCATAGGTGCAATTAAAATTCTATTCATCAATAAAAAAAAATATTTCCGGTAGTTAATACTGTATCATGAAACATCTTGTGGTGTACTTCAAGGCAAGTTACATACAAAAGCATATGGTAGGCTGGAAAAATTAATTTGCATGGAACTTTCATTCGCAAAACTCCCACATTCATGTGATCGTTTATACATAAATTGATAAAAAAAAAATTGGGGGGTAACACCATCGAAAGATTTTGTTGAAAAGCGCGCTTTTATCGTCTGCGGAACTCATAATAATGAATCGATCGGCGCACGGTCTCTCTTTCTTACGAAAGTTAATTAAATTATTCACAAAAGTGTCAAAAATATCTTTTACCAAATCGTGTCCTTCATGACTATGGTTTCATCTTTTCAAATAATTCTAGAGAGTGAAATCAAGCTGTATTTTAGCAGATGTTTAACAAGGATGACATGTGCTCTCCTGAATGGTCACTTCAGAGATCGATGCATCGATTGTATCAGGAATGCAAAGAAGCTTAATCATCGTACATCCGACAGTGTCAGATGGGACTCTAGCCGAAAAGTCTCATTCCAAGGACCAGTAAAGAGAGCGCAGCATGCGGTGTCCCTTTAGTTGATCTGCTCTGCATCGGTTTTGTTATATCGGCTAATAACAGCTACTGTTTCATGTTGGTTGCCGTAAAATTTACCTGAAAATATCTAACCAATGGCAACACTTAACAGGTGTTAGAACATCCGCTACCAAACATTCAGAGTAACTCGGTCTAAACGTGTTGTAACAAAGTGGCAATACTGCACTAGTTTAGCAGTCTCGCTCGGCTGCGAAACGACTACCTGCTGTTGCAGGGCTCTTAATTATCGCAGAAGCAGGAGTAAGAAACTCACATTTTAGTACTTCCAAAGACAATGCCCGTCAACCCAATAGTCTACATGGATGGGGATCAGGTAGGTCTAAAATGAAAAAGTTTTTTCTCCTGTCTGTCATATATATAAATTATATATATATATATATATATATATATATATATATATATATATATATATATATATTATATATATGTATATTATATATATATATATATATATATATATATATATATATCGATTGGAGAAACAGTAAAAATGTTAATGAATATAATTACGGCAAGCCAGTTTCAAAAGAAAGATTGATGAAATACGGGAGACAGTTGAAGACACCGAAATAGTAGTAGTTTATAGTATGAAGAGAAGGTAAACTCTACTAAAATCATTTAGCTGTGAAATGTTGAAATTTGAGGCTTTGATAAAATTAATTGTTGAGATGCAGTAATATAACAATAAAAAAATAATTTAGAAATATATAAAAGGATAGATAGGGTGATAAAAAATAAAGTATATATGGTACTATAAGTAGTAAAGTTCCTCTTTGGAGGAGTGGTAGAGCTTTCGACTGGCACGCTGTTGACCCAGCGTTCGACTCTTCGAACCGCCAAAGAAGAATTAGAGGAATTCATTTCTGGTGATAGAAATTCAGTTCTCGTCATAATGTGGTTCGGATTCCACAATAAGCTGTAGGTCCCGTTGCTAGGTAACCAGTAGGTTCTTAGCCACGTAAAAATAAGTCTAATCCTTCGGGCCAGCCCTAGGAGAGCTGTTAACCAGCTCAGTGGTCTGGTTAAACTAAGATATACTTAACTTATAAGTAGTAAGTAATGAAGGAGAGAAAGAAACTACTGCAGGGAAATGACTACAACTGTGTAAAAGTAAATTTAACAGATAAACGATCTTTGAAACATTTCAGCCACTCTTAACAACTTACCATATATCCTTTACGCCAACCACATTCTACCCCTTTTGACTTTATCGAAAGATTTTTTCCTAGGTCCACTTACACCACTCACGGGTTGTTTTACCTTTACTTCCAAATACTGGGTCACTATAATTTTTAGTCACCTCTATCCACCACTTTCGCTCATTTTTTCGGATTCATCCCCTCATCCAAACATACCTTACACACCTTGGCTAGCAAGATAATCGCATTTTCCCCCGTCACAACACATCACAGCATCTTGTTTGAAACCTCAATTCCTTGCGATTTTTTCATTTTTTTCATCATCAACAATCACTCGCAAATTATAAAAAAATAATATTTTCAATCTTGTGTCATTTGGATCTGCCTCTTCTTTCCTTACAACTATAGAACGAAAAATATATATATATATATATATATATATATATATATATATATATATATATATATATATATATATATATATATATATATATATATATATTTCATATATATTTCGTTCATAGTTGTGGTAAGAAAAGAAGAAGGCAGATCCAAATGACAAAGAGTGAAAAATCTTTTTTTTTCTATTGCAGTGATGTTGAACAATGAAAAAATGAAAAAATCACATGTGAGGTTTCAAACATGCTGTGATGTGTTGAGGCTGAACGAGAAAATGCGATTATCTGCTAGCAAGTGTGCAAGATATGTTTGGATGAGATGGATGAACTCGAAAAATGAAGAGTGAATGAAAACGACTAAAAATATATATGTGTGTGTGTGTGTGTGGTGGGAGGTGGTTTGACCATTTTTTGCAAACACAACTTTTTCATACTTACAAATGTGGGTTACAAATCTTTCTCTCTCTAATATACATATACATATATATATACATATACATATACATACACACACACACACACACACACACACATATATATATATATATATATATATATATATATATATATATATATATATATATATATATATATATATGTGTGTGTGTGTGTGTGTGTGTGTGTGTGTGTGTTAAATGTGTGTTTAGTGTGCATTACTGTGATTACATACCAAAGTAAAATGATAAATTAGTCTAGTTAAATATATTTTACTATGCAAGCATGATTCGTGGCATGACAATCAAACTTATCTAAAAGTGTTCGTCGAGTTCAGAATTTTAGGAGTAAGATTACAGGATATTGTGAGAAATGATACCATTAGAGAAATTATGGAAGTTCCACACTATGTATTTGAGAGTATGATGATGGGAAGATGAAAATGTCTTGGGAATGTCCTTTGCACGACTTCGAGGAAAGCAGTATATGTGATAATGTCAGCTAGATTTGTTTCGGCACCAAACGAAATGGACCACCGAGACTTGCTTGGGTGAAAATATGAGGTGGGATGCTGGAGAGGTGTGTGGAGATCTGAGTATGCGAAAGTATAGACAAAGACACGTGTTGTGGAATTTCATAGAGGCCCTTAAGTCACATGCAATTTTGCTAGTGGTTTCCTATAAACTCAATATAGTGAAAAACACCCATCCATACAAATAAAACACGAAAAATCCAAGTGTTCTCGTAATTGAGAAAAAACATGCTCCTTGGATTAAACAGCTCAAATAGCACATCCAGTCAGATATTTAAGACGTCTGCAACCTCACAACCTATGATTTTCATTTTATCCACAATCTCTAGTCACCTGCAAATGGCAGAAGTACCTCTATAAAGACTCGAGGCTGGTTGGAAACATTGTAAAGAAATGGTCTGAGAGAAACAAGTGGACGGTTAAACTTCTGTCGTTATATAAAAAAAAAGAGGGTGAAAGGCTTGCTGTAATAAACTTTAGTAGAGTGTTATAATGACAAAACAAGACAGTTAATAATACTGATACTTAGGTATATCAAAAAAGATTCTAGATGTTCAGCGGCAATTGTAGATAAAACATATAACGCTTAGCCAAAGAATTTTTTTGTTTAATTTTCGATTCTAAACTGTAACCTGTTATTTCTGGTTGTCGTAGGAAGAGACCTGATAAGCATGGTCATGAAAATAAAACAGAAACTCTTTATACAACCTGTTTATGGCAGATCCTTTGCAAAAAGGATTGATGAAAAATAAGTTACAACGCACACACCCAGAGCGCTTCGCACAATCGACCGACTTGGCAAACTGCGTAAATGAATGATGTCCACGCAGAGGGGGAATCCGTGTCAATTGCTTCTGAGAGGGAAAATAGCGTAGAAAAATGCCGGCTACGTGCATATTTCATAAATAAAAGGGGGTATACGGCGTGGCTTGCATTCTTAACCGTGTAGAAAGTCTTCCCAAAGAACTTGGAAAATCATGTATATATCAGCATATTAAAAAAATGTAGGCTCTTCCCAAGACCCACGAAGACTGGCTCTTCCCTATCATTGTGATTTCTGAAGAACCATTGATGCAGCTCGGGTAACTAAGTTGCATGCACGCCATAAGCAGTAATGCTTGATGGAACGCCTCATTTATTCACTTACAATTATGGTAAAAGTGATTCAGGTGAGAATACTGGCGCCTAACCATTAAAAAAAAAAGTTATTGCTGATACCAGTAAACAGTGCTTTGAGATCGTATATAAATATTGCTTGGAAAATCGTATAGAAACATGAAAAACGTCTAAACTTTGTTTAACTTTTATTAGCATAACGTCTAAACTGATACAAACGCAGTTCAAAACTTTCTTACGCTATGATCATTTGAAGAAGGAAAATATTGCTTAAAATTGTGAAGTTCTGAAGAAATTACCAAAGGAAAGAAGCTGGTCGCCGGTTATACTCCTTGGATAATTATAATAGAAAAAATCATTTCATGATCAAGGTACGACACAGACTCCTTTAATATTAAATCACGCACAGTGAAGAAGACAAACGGGAGTTTGGCGTGAGTCCAAATTTATTCTCAGAAATCAACCTGTTTCAACCGGTCATGCTGACAGAAATATAGTAACAGGTAACTATAACGAGACATGTGGACGGGTAAATTGTCACAAGTAATCACGTGACCGAGGGGTAGTTTCGTAACTGGTTGTCGAAACTGTCGGCTATACAAGATTTCGGCAGCGAAGCTTTACACATTCACATATTTAAAAAAGAAACTACAAATAGATGAATGTAATGTCATTAAAGATACCAATTTCTTTTAAAAATGTCATACAGGGATCAAGTGAAGTTTGTCCACCCATAAATCAAAGCTGCTCACCGGAACGTGCTCACCGACAACAACCTGCCACAATGAGCACACACAGGTAAACTACTATTATCTAAATTAGGTATGAAGCTGGTATGCCCGTTCCTTAACAGTTTAAACAAGTTAAACCTTTCGGTTGCTATTATACTCAACAGAGTTTAAACAATTCAGGTTTTCTGTTGCTATTAAAATTTGTAGGCCAGGGGCTAATATTTTCCCTCGTGCTCTTGTATTTTTTTACTTGGGGCAAAAAAGGACCATCATCCATCTTTCTTCCCACTCTCTAAAAATGTATGACTTTATCGATCTTGTCGTAGCTGTGTAGGGAACACCTTGCTCAGTATTTGAAAGCGGCCTATTTCTCTTCCCTATCCACTACTCCATTACCATGAATCCCCATCAGGGGGAACCCAGCAAGTATGAAGTTGTGCCAACATGAAATGACAAAAATACAAATGCGGAAACTTATAAGCTTCCATATTTACATGCACTCTTAAGAGTCCAAGTTTATGACGAGGCACTTTACTATTCAAAACAGGTTAGAGTTCCATTGCCTTAACTGATTCTGTCAATTCTGCAGTAAATACAAAGGCACAGTCAGGAAACCAAACTACACAGTTCCTTCGTATGGATTATTGGACATCCAAAACCATTCTTAGCACAAACAGTAAATAGCTTTACGTGTTTTTTTTTTTGAACTTCGTGTTCAAGGAATTTGGATTTTACATCTGTGGGGCATTCTTCTTTGATAAGAATTTTGGACACGGAAATTTCTAGTATAATCCAATGAGGGTGGTTAACTTCCTGGATTGTTTGCCTCTAACGAGATGTCATTTACTAGCTCACTAAATCTAATTTGAAGAGGCTTAGATGACCTTAGCCCATTACATCTGAGTCACCAGCTTCTTTTAAAACATCAAAGGAGGGGTCACTGGGGAAACATTCATTTCTATGAAAATACCGCAAACCTAACTCCTCCCCTTGTCAATCGAGTGGCATTTCATTAATTCCACATAAATCCTCCGAACAGGAAGGGTTCTAAAGGTAATGGAGCATATTCCAAGGATCATATGTACAAAATTCAGCTCTTCTGTTTAGTTTTACATAAAGAACTTGTTTGAGTCATACTCAAGCTAGGACCTACACAGCGAATTGTATAACCACAATAATGACACCTTATTTGTTCCCATTAGATCAAATAAAACTTTTAAACCATTTAAAGATTTCTTTACCTTCAATTTCAGACCCTCAATGTGACTAGAACATGATTGTTAGAATTAATTATCATGCTAAAAAAAATACCTTTTGAAGTTGGTACTACCTAAGTACATCTAAATCGGGTAAATCATACGGCAACAGTCTCAGACATTGAAAATCTAAAGCCAAGCTCACAACCCCATTTGTTGATAGCACTGCTAAACTTTTGCAAATGTTTACAGGCTGTGGTGGTGTAACAGCTAGTGCAGTAGATTGCCAAGTCATCAACAAAGATAAAAGGTCTTTACAGGAGAGGGAAGTGCTTCTGATAGATTGTTAACAGCTGCTAGAAAACATGTACCACAAAAAATACTTCCTTTGTTGATAGCACTGCTAAACTTCTGCAAATCTTTACAGGCTGTGGTGGTGTAACAGTCAGTGCGTAGATTGCCAAGTCATCAACAAAGATAAAAGGTCTTTACAGGAGAGGGAAGTGCTTCTGATAGATTGTTAACAGCTGCTAGAAAACATGTACCACAAAAAATACTTCCTTTGTTGATAGCACTGCTAAACTTTTGCAAATCTTTACAGGCTGTGGTGGTGTAACAGCAGTGCAGTAGATTGCCAAGTCATCAACAAAGACAAAAGGTCTTTACAAGAGAGGGAAGTGCTTCTGATAGATTGTTAACAGCTGCTAGAAAACATGTACCACAAAAAATACTTCCTTTGTTGATAGCACTGCTAAACTTTTGCAAATCTTTACAGGCTGTGGTGGTGTAACAGCCAGTGCAGTAGATTGCCAAGTCATCAACAAAGATAAAAGGTCTTTACAGGAGAGGGAAGTGCTTCTGATAGATTGTTAACAGCTGCTAGAAAACATGTACCACAAAAAATACTTCCTTTGTTGATAGCACTGCTAAACTTTTGCAAATCTTTACAGGCTGCGGTGGTGTAACAGCCAGTGCAGTAGACTGCCAAGTAGATTGTTAACATCTGCTAGAAAACATGTACCACAAAAAATACTTCCAGTGAATCCCCCATCCTTCTTAATAAAAGGCCTAGAGAGCGTTTCCCACTCTTACCTTTGTGGAACTATCTAATAAAAACAGATTTTGTCGAGTTGGATTATACAGTACCAGTACCATAACGCCAAGCAGTATCATGGGTCTTCTCAAGATCAAAGAAAACCGCAATGGTTTGACATTTCTCACAGCAACCTTGCAGAATTTGTTTGACAATCTAAGCAGATGATCAAGGTAGACCGATTCACTTGAAAACCAAACTGGTATGGTGAATTAAGCCTTCCGATTCCAAATACCTAACTAGCCTAGTGTTAAATGATTTTTTAAACTGGCTTCCAGACAAAACTGGTTAAGGACAGTGGATACAAAGCCATCCTTATTTGATATTTAAGTTGAAAAGATGGTACAGAATACTAACCTCCCAAATCTTAATTATTTTTTTTCAAAAAGATTTTAGCATTTCCTACAAGATGCCATTGGGTCTCATATAATACTATCTTCCCCAGAGGCAGTGGCCTCAGTTGAAAACAGAACCGCTCTTAAATTCTTTAAGAGAAACTTTATACTATATATCTCCATGTCACCGAAGGCTAAGAACCAATGGAATATGAGATTTGCAAATTCTTTTAAACTGCAGAGTAATTTTTGAGCCCTTGATACTTAACAAATGTTGGCCTAGTTTCTTGGCAACTTCTCAAGGATCACTGATCACAGTAAAACATCATTTACTTTTAAAACGGGTAAAAGAAGGGGAGGAAATTGCCAATAAGGTTTACAGTCTCCTCCAAACGGCGCTCTAATACCGGAGCCTTCGAACTGATCCCATTAACTCAGCACAGCCAAGACTTCCTCTCAGTTTTATATAAATTACTTTCATGATTTGACAAGGATACTTTCCATACCTTTTCCAGCACTTTCTAGTAGCTTTTTGGAGAATACTCGATATTTTGTTCCTCCATGAAAGGTTAGGTCAGTGAGTTTCCCCTTGCAGGGAGGTGCTCAAGTTTACGAAAGAATGATGCAAAGATTTAAGTACAATAACTGATGAAACACACACGTGTATTCAATAATAGGAGGAGAAAGTGAAAAATAACATCATTAAAACCCGGACTGAAAACATAATGGCGTACCATGGTTTCCCGTAAACACAGTCCCTGGATCATGATCATGCAGCATAACCTCGAGTTGTTGTTCTGCTATCTCAAACCCTTACAGTTTAATTGCAAAATATCTCACCTGAATGGAAGAAATTTATCAGGATTTACAGCCAGGCATGCTATCTCTGGAAGAGGGAAGCATGCAAGGTTTAACCTCCTCTTAAGCTTATTTGTTAAGTGGCAGAAGCAATTTTGGGGTCTGGTCATAAAAGGTTTAAGTGCCTGAAGACTTTGGTAACCTTTAGAACTGGGTTTTGTAGTGACAGTAAGACATTCAGCATGGGTAGCAAACAAATTTGATGTCTTAATACTTACAGTATTTTAAGCAAAGATAGTTATATCAACTTCTTATTGGGAAAAAATAAACATTCATTATCATTTGGTTTCATTTGTAGGAAAGAAACAGATTCTGACAAGCCGGAACAACTCGGCCAAACTAAATTCCATAGGGATATGGTCTTCATCTTCCTTCCTTGTCTCGGTCACAGCAAGTAATGAGTCCGACATATCTGGGGGAGGAATATGTTGCAGCAGGAAAATCCAGGCTTAGAAACAAATTCAGATGCAGCAGGCGAACCAAGCCTAGACACTGAGTTCTTTGAATGAGCTGAAGTTTTTCTATACATTACCCGAGAGGTGGAAGGTCGATATGAAGAATCTTCTTCCTAACATTTTGAATAATCTATTGAGCCAAACTTGAAGCCATTAAAATTTTTTTTCATGTTTTTTTATAATAAAGGCTTATGCTGATTCAGGTCGTTTATAAATCCATCAACTTTTGTCGGGCATACCTACACTTATACACTCTTGTGTTTACAAATTCCAAGACATACTTTTGAAATCAGATTGAGGGAAAACCTTTAAGCTTGGGGAATGCCCATTTTACAAGCAAACAAAACCTATAAAGGTGGCAATGACCCATAAAACTATACTCTTTTGAAAAGAGAGTGCTTTCTGTTTGCTCTAACACCTGAATTTAGTGCAGTCATATTCATTACACTGGAAGCTCTGGTTTGGAATTTCCCGACACAGATGGCAAATGTCCTATACAGTGGTTATGTAGTCATCCAAAGCACTAGAGGAAGTTAGTAAGATGATGATGACGTTCTCATAGCCTCTCAAATGAATAAATGTGAGGAGTTCTCCCATTACTTTGGTTGCGAAAGGATCTATGTGGTGTAACTACATTAATATTCCCACCTGAAGAAGGTTTGAAGTTAGTCAGCAAGCTACTTGCCTTGACTAGAATGTCTTACAGATGCAATTAATAAACCGAGTGAGATGTTGGTGATCGTCTTCTGGTGACATTCAGAGACTTATGAATATAGGCCATCCTTTGTATGAAGCACTGCCAAATCCAAGTTGGTACATTTCTTGTGTGATCAAATCAGACATTTTTATCAGTTTTGGGATAAACTCCTATTCCTCATCCAAAACATTATGAAAATTAATGATATTAACTTCGCATTATAAGTCTGCTTTATATCTCCTTAAAACTGAATCAAAGCTTGATCTGTAACAATGTCTGAGGATGTAATGAAAGTTTAAAGTTGCTTACAATCAGATATACATTTAAGCTTAATCCTTTCCACCAAGTTATGTTTCAGGCTATTAAAACATCACAGTTTAATAACTTTAGAACACTTATGCAATACAAATACATGCATTATTTTCACTAACCCTATCAGTCATTTCATCACTGGTGTCCAAGTGATTTATATTCAAGGAATTCACAAAGTCCATATTAGTGCTTGGGTCACAACCCAGATTAGAGTCACCTGAAGAATGTTTCACTGCCAGCAGTAAAGCAGTGGATTCAGGGGAGGGAGATTAATTTTGGTAAGGAGTCATAAAGAATTATTAAAATAAATATACTGAGGAAGTCGACTTCCCAATGGTCCACTTCATACAATACCTATACATGGCAGCACGGGATAGCACCAAAACATAAGTGAACAAATTGAAGCTAACTCTGCCTTTTAGGTCCAAGACCGCTGGAACATGGGATCATTCTCCTTTTATCTGTAATGATGGGCTTCTAGACTAAAGCTTAGTATTTTAACCCAAGCGTTGGCTCCCCCTGAATCCCACTGAACCAACCTTTGAGGCCAGTCCTGCCAAAAAGGTCCAAACCATCTTCAGGGTGGCCAACATGAATAAAACTCTCACAATTAGCTCCAAATACAAACCCCTTCCCAAACATGATACAATCTTTTCCTCTTAAGCTGTAAATTTTGACGAATGGGGAAATGCCCACACTATTTATGTCAAACAGTTCCTGATACAAACATGTGAAAATACTGTAGTAGTCACAGATTTTGGGTAGCAAGATGGAAGAAAACTAATAAAATATGAAAGCGGTTGAAGTAGTAATGAGGAAGAGATATTTAGGTTCAAACCAGGTAATCTCTTTTCCCCTCGGGTTTGACAGCCCTCTCGCCTATAGTAGTTTTCACACAGACCATTCTATAGTAAAGGCATGTGACTTCAATGAGGCACTCTCTTGCTGAGAGGGTGAGGGGGTTTAGTGGCAGCATGTTACTGGTAAGAAAATAATTATATAGACACCCAAAATACCAAAGCATTATAAAAAATAAAATGGAAATTGGAGATTAGTTGCAGGTGTTCTTTTGAACTGCATTCCACCTTTCTTTGAAAGTCTATGAATAGACTTCCAGAAAATAACCAGTCTTAAGTAGCATTGCCCTGAAGTATTATGAAAATAAATCCTTCCATAAACTGAAACTCTGGGGATCCAGTGCAAAGGGAAATAAAACCATATTCCAATCAGTATATGAGTCACCGTTCTCACCGAGGTGAGGCATGGCAATGCAAGGTACAGTTAGGATTGGTTGGAAAAGTTTGTCTACCAATTCTTAATAATTTTTTAAATGTCATATAATATGCACAAATTTTTAAACATGATGTCAAACTGAAAACATAACCGGAATCTTTTACTCTGACAATTCAATATTATACAAATAGCCTATGCGTTTGCCTAATCTGAGTCTACAGCAAGGTCACCTACAAATAACAAATAGCCTGATTTTGCTCATCCATACAACCATGCACCAGCCTCCATATGGTGGCAGGCACAGTATAACCGTGCTGTTAGTTTCAGTCACTCAATTAAGAAATCGGTCAACCCTGCCACCAAAGGAAACACAGCAGTGCCATGTTTTGGCGAGGTACCACTATGACAAAACTGACAATATGGTAAACCTGAGGCACTAGCTGAGGTTAGGTTATATTAGTAAGTATTTCACTCTGATTTACAGCATCCTGGGCTGCAGTGGGTTAGGTCCGCATCCCCTCCAGCCAAGTCAGGTAGGTCATGGCAACAGCACCCTAGGTTAGGATAAGGTGGGTATCCCATTGTGGCAAAACATTATTGTTATACATACATAGGTGGTGTATAATTCTTAGCAAAACACAATTAATGTATAATGATAACCAAAATATCAAAAAAATTCATCAAAATACACTGGCATAAAAAAAAAACTCGGTAAAACTGCATTTCACATGCATGAAATAAAATTTAAGCCAAAGATCAAGCCTTTCTCGAACCCACATCCATTTAGGAAAAATTGCTCTTTCCAGGTCTTGTCAAAATTTAAATACTTGTAATCTAGAAGATAGTCTATACCAGATAAGAACTTCTCCAGTTTCAAAACATGTATCTGTGGATGATGCTTTAAGGTCACAACGCTGAAAGGAGGTAAAAGGTTTTAAAGGTACAACAGGAGGAAAGCCTCGCTGTTGCAGTACGAAAAGATTGTTAGGAGAGGGTGAAAAGTAAGACGGCAGGAAGACAATATGAAGGTACAGTATAGTAAACGGAATGAAAAGGGTTGCAGTTAGGGGCCGAAGGGGCATTGCAAATAGAACCTTAAGCAATGCTTGCTGAGCACCATGCAAGGTGTAGACAGTACTATCCCCCTACGAAAATTTCAGTTTTAAAGTAGTCCAACATTTGCCTGCCTACCCCCCAACAATTTTCAAATATTTTTCACATACCTTTCATCTCCTAATATATGAAGCTCTACAGGTATCATGAGCTGACGACGACTGACGTACCCTATTCAGATTTTCATACTGGCCTAGACTTCTCTTTTTCACATTCATTTATTTTATGATGTACTGCACCGGTAGCAAATTATCAACTTACAGGACTTAAGGCATTTTGAAAATGATTTTGTGCAATAACTTCATTTACATTGTTAGCCTATAGGTCGAGCAATAGACTGTGCTAAAACTTGTCCGACTAGGCCTGCAGCAACACTGGGCTTTACCCACCTGAGAGTTTTTCCAGTGGATGTTATTTCTGGTCCACACATCTGTCAGCTAGAAAAACCGTGTCGTTATCAATACTTCCGTTATATTTCCTTGGAAATACCCTATTTCCAAATATTACTGTCTATAGATAGCCAACAGCCACAAGACTTCTACGAGTGAAAGCAATTTTCGTGTTTACACATTTCGCTAAGCCACTAGCCTGTTATCGCGCCTACACATTCCAAAGTCACGGATTCTCGAGTGCGAAAGAAGTCGGTAGGATTGTTTTTCAGATTCTGACACTGGGAAGATTGAAGAAGAACATTTTTTGACCAACTAATTCTAGCAATACCTAAACCAGGTAAACACGATACTTGCTAAACTGTTTACCTACGGTAAACCGATTTATATGGGGAAAACACACCTACGGTAAACAAACTTAATATGGGGAAAAGTGTTTTGCCCTCGTAATCGTCGTGTCACCACCAGCCGTCCAACCCCGTGGAAATGAATATAAAACCATGAACTAAAGACCAACATTCGTTCCGGTAGGAGGGTAGCCTAGTGCCGTCAATTGTCAGTATTCATGCGGTGCAATGTATAGGCATTACTTGACGTTCTTTGCAGGTTCTTTGCAGGTTGTTTCTTCCATTTTACTTTCCACCCTCTTAACAACTGCATGCGGTACCACTGCGAGGTTTTCCTCCTGGTACTTTTACTGTTCGCCGTTCTGCTGTGACCTCCTCCCATTTTTCTAAATTCTTTTCTTCAATACAATTTTGTTCAGGTTCTATGTGGACCCATTTAAAGCACTTTAACAACTGATTCACAACTCAATGTGCAATCACGATTCATGTTATACTATTTATTTATTAGCTTTTCCATGGCTGTTACTACGCTTTTGTCAAGCACCTTTTACTGTCAATCGCCGTTTCAGCGCTGAATGAACAAGCAAAAGTCGATGGTAGGTCCCAGTGCTTGGCCTTTCTTCCCTAAATTCTATATTCAATTCAATACAATCGACGCGTGAAAATTGTATATCAATTTGTTCATGAGTGATATATTTCATGGTTCTATTGCAATGGACCATTGCCTATAAGGCATCATTTCTTAAAAGCTTTCCTGTTAATCTCCCTTAATTTCGATACACTTCCCATGCCGTAGCAAATCATATTTTCATCTAAACACTCTTACTAATGATTTTGATAGATGCATTAGTCCGTGTTATCGCTCTCACTAACACAAACATACATACACCAGACAACTCATATATATCATGTGCAATCACGATTCATATTATACTATTTATTATATATATATATTTAATTATATAATATAACCATACGATAAAAATAAACGTAAAACTATATACTAGCAAGGGTGGCTTGATCCCTGTTTTTAACTACTAATATAGTGGAAAGACCGAATGGAAGTTCCCCAACCAATCACTTTTACTTGCTCATTAACTTCTTAGAAACTCAATATTATGGGTCTTCCATTTATGAACAAAGCAAACACTCGATGGTAGGTAAAGCCAAACTGCACTGGTACATCGACCTTTTACTAACTGTTCTGTCCCTTTTCATTTATTTATATCTGTAATAAGTTCACCTTATCAGATCTAAAAATTTTAATAATAATGTTGGGTTACTTGTCGACTCTGGTCCTTGCATCTGTGAAAGATTGGTGGAGTAAAGACAGAGCAGAAGGGAACTCAATGACATTATCCGGATATTAATCTCGACTGTGCTATTTCACAGTATGCAACTGATTGACTTTGGCTTGTCAGTACGAGTCAACTTCTTCCATCATTCCATCATTCATTGTGATATTACTCCATTTCCTGGTTTCCATTTAGAACCACTCTTGCTCACAGTTTTCTTCATAATGAAAATTTGCTCTGAACTTGCCCATGAATGGTATCCAGTCTGTATCTCGCCTATTTAAGTAATGTACATCATTTCAATAAAGGTAACATTTGGGACCTTTACACCAAATCAGTCTCCTCCTGTTAATCTCCTAATAATTTCAGCGTAATAACTTCCCATGACACTATAAAGCCCCAACACCCTCAACATTGCATTTCTGTCATTACAGTGTTAAATCTACCCAAATAAAATAATTTTCATCTAAACAAAAGATCACACTTACACCTAATGCATTTATGGTGTTATAGATGAATTAGTCAGAGTAAAAGGTAAAAAGATATTATTTCGAAAAATTCAGTCTTTCACTAACACAAACACATAAAGGTGAGCACCCCTACACCAGACAACCACTATTTGACGATGGGCTGTTTTCAATCGTTGCTAAAAATGCCTAAAGAAGTCAGGTTCAGAAATATTCTTTTCTGACTGTATTTAATGTTAGTTGATTACTTCTCAGGAAACGTCTTAATACAGTACTAGATAGGTGTGTGGACTTTAGTAGAAGTGAGAGTCTAACCCAAGTCCAGAACGAGGAACCAATGGAAGGAAAAAGTGGTACAAGTATGAAAATGTCACAGTCAGTCTTTACGTCATCTGTCTTATTTCCTCGATCAAACCCCTAAACAAGGTTACACCCTGTAATTCTTACCAGTACTTCTATCACCTTTTATCTTATACAAAGGAACAACCATTCCTTTCAACTATTCCCTTATAACTTTTCCATAAACCAGGCATACATTACACACCTTGGTCAGCCAGTCACGCATTTTACCACCCTAACGGAACATCTCAACATGTAATTCCATCAACTTTCTGTCTCTTTCTTGCTCTCTGTAAATTTTTAATAGTAATTCCTACAATCATGTTCCAATTTACATTGCACCAATACACCAACCCCTAACGGTCAGTATTATTCTAGTCATGAAAGCAATGTATCATCAATCTCATACATTGCAAATTAATTATTTATTTTCTTTCCAGATCATGCGCATGGTGATGAGCGCCGTGCCCTACTTTTTGCTATGCATGGTGTTCTGGGTATTTCTTCGCCTGGCATGGAGGTGTCTCACGTTCCCCTTGGAGCAACGAAGGCTCATAAAGCAAGAGGAGGAAAAGGAAAAGGAGAAGAAAAAGAAATAATGGACTGAGAGCCAATCCGAAGATTATATAAATTATATATATACCGGTATATATGTTGACAAAAGTTCTTTATAGCCTTCGATGTTATTCATATAAATATAGTATATAGTTTATGGAATTTTATTACAAGCATTGTATATTTCAACAAAATATTGTAGTTTGATTCTTTACGAATAATTAGAGTTTATTGTTTTTACTTTTACAATTGTATGAAAGTAATTTACTAATACTGTATGTAACATAAAAAAACCACTTTCGAAATGTCGTACACTTTTTTTGCAAAAGTGCTTCTTCCTGATAGAGCAAAAAGGACGACCCTTTGCAACGGCATGAAATTTGTCGATAAAGCAGTACCTTGGAAAACTCAGGTCGCTTCTTTGATAACATGGTCGTTATTAAAATTATGCTAATGAATATTCTTAAGCACATTTGCTGGCCGACAAACATTTAAAATCAGGGCTTTCGAACTGATCAGCAATAATCTGTTCCAAAAATCAAAATTACAAGCAAAAATCTAACACAGTCCTTTATAATCCTCTCGTTTTTGTTTCCCAAAGCCAGAAGTGATTCGCAGTCTACTCTTCTTGGTTTATTCACATCGCATTTTCATAACATGAATTGAAAACATAATACAATGCTGATGTTTTCGAAAGTTCTAATGTACCAATTCACTGAATAAGATAAGTTATTTATAATATCTTAACCGTCCAAAAATTATATACTGGAATCCGTCCAAAAATAACATAATAGTGCATCTGCAAAATCATTCTCAACGTGAAGTTTACAGAAAACCTTGCAGATTAATGCAATTTCCATCAGGTTATGCGTGTGTGTATGTTTACGTCTGGTACAGTATAGATCAAAGAAATATGGGCTGAATTGGGATTTTGTTTTCATTAACAGTCTAGTAGTATTACACCTACACAAGATGAACCAATGTCCACTGGTATAAATTTCCGGAATAAGAACAGGAATAGCATACTTATGACATAACAGGAATAGCATACTCATGACAACAAAGTCACGCAACACAAGCAAATGGGTCCCACTTGCCTACCGAATCTCAGTTCCTACATTGTTCACTCCGACTCCTCACATTTTTCCTCCTTTCTTTATGATGTAACAAATAGTCAAGTTAAAGCGTGTCTTGATTGTGTAAACACGTGTGTGTGTGTGTGTGTGTGTGTGTGTGTGTGTGTGTGTGTGTGTGTGTGTGTGTGTGTGTGTGTGTGTGAGAGAGAGAGAGAGAGAGAGAGAGAGAGAGAGAGATCATTCAAGTGTACCTATCGACAAAACAACTGTTAGTCTCGTTCCTCAAATTAAATGCGAATAGCGAGATGGACTAACACCTTAAAAGCCCTTGGCAAAAGAATCACCGAAGTTCTTGGGAGCACACCAAAATCACCTCTATACGCGGAGTTACCCATAATGCAACTTTTTATCTCTTAAGATGTTCCACAGAAGCGCATGGACGAGTGTTTATTCATCTGTTTGTTCTTGTTGCGCAAGATGTTAAGTAGGGTCAAATGTTTTTTCACCAACTTGTTGAACAGAACGATTCTTCCGTCAGTCTATAACCATTAGTCTTTGTTGTTGTTGTTGTTGTTGTTGGTTCTGTAAAACTGATGTGGTTGATGTCATAGGATGTATTTTCCAGTCTATGTCACTAAGAGTTGAAAACACCTCGGAATCCAAAATAAAATAATCAAACCTGTGACGTGTTTGATTCTTCCTTACAAACACTATTACTTATACTGTTAATTTATTATAGCTAAAATAACATTATAGATCATGTTAAGTTATTTTAATATGCATTAAATGGAATTTGTGAATGATTTTAATGTAAGAGACCTTAAAGTTCATTTTCACTTCTTCAGTATTAGTAGTCTAAATATATTTCAAGTGGTCTGAAACTGACCTGATGCATGAACGAAACACACATCTGAAGTAAAAGTAAAAAATCAAAGAGAATACGCGAACAGGCAGAGAAGAGAAATAACATGAAACCGCAGTCACTCACTGGGAACCTCTTAAAAGACTACTTTTGAGATGCTCTACTCCAGGTGCTTTCCTTTCCACAGACACTTGCAAATACTCTGTCTTTTCCTAATGTTTTCGATTTCTCAGGAACTCACAGATATTTTGCTCTGGATCCTTTCAATTCCACAGAAACTCACAAATTCTACTTCAGTGTTTCCCGTTCCGCAGAAACTCATACATATTCTATTTCAGATGTTTCCCGTTCCACAGAAACTCACATATTCCATTTCAGATGCTTCCCGTTCCACAGAGACTCACAACTTAGGTCTGATCTTCATCTCGGTGAACTTAAGGGAGTAGTAATACCCCTTCCAAGAGCGCCAGTTGACCCCGTCGGCGTAGGATGGGTGTTGACCCCGTAAGTACTGGCCATTGAGGTTTGAGTCATGACAGATGGCATACCACCAGGCTCCCTTGTACCTGGACCAGATTCAATAAACAATTGTTAGTTTTCATCATCCCTGCCATATTATTACAACGATATTCATCTGAAGTATCTTGATTTAATTAATAATTATGGTTTTTTTTAGAGTAAACCAGTGTAATTGACTACATAAAGAATATAATAAGAATATAAACCACCAGGCTTATTCATGGGTAAAACAATATATTCTCAGAATAGCAGAGTAAAATAATCAATTATTACATAGAAGTATATATATATATATATATATATATATATATATATATATATATATATATATATATATATAGAGATAGAGTATATATATATATATAGAGAGAGAGAGAGAGAGAGACAGAGAGACAGACAGAGAGAGAGAGAGAGGCACTTAAAATTCCCTTAGGCTACAATTCAACATGAGAAAGGAATGTGAGATAAGGGACACACGTGCGCCACTTCAACACCCGAAGGAAGTCTATCTAACAGATTAATGTTAATTAATAACTCATCAGAATAAAGTCTACGAATTCCCAAGCGTTTTAGGTACTATTTTGAAAAGTGAGGCTAGATTGACATTTTTCTCTTGGGCAACTATGATTTATTTTTTTTTGACATTAGCAAAATCATATGAATATTTGAGTGATACATGGGATTTAATTATCATAGGATTATTCATAATTACTGTTGCATTTCTAACCAAAGAGTTGTTGCTGACTGGCATTACAGTATACCGACAACAGGAATGCAATCTCTGGTGCTCCTCTGGGTAGTGTTATCTCATTAACTCTTATATCATATATGCATGAAATGTGGCTTGGCCTTAAAGAAAAAAAAAACTCTTTTGCATATGCAGATGGAGCTACTCTGTTTGCATCGATCCCATCACCTGAATATAAAAATTGGCAGCTGAATCCAACTGATACTTAGTAAAATTAGTATATGGTGCAAATTATGAACCATGTTAGTAAGTCTGCGACTCTTACAGTTCTAGGTATTCTTCATTTTTGCAGATTCACTTTTGAGAACTCTTGTTGCACAAAACATCAGTACTTTGCACTGAGAAAGTCTTTCATGATCTTTGGAGACCTATACAGAGGAATTATTTAATTTTTCTATGCCCTACTGAATATTGTTCGAATGTTTGGTGTTCGGTGACAGACTCATGTCTATACTCATGGATAAAAAATTTAAAGTTCTGTTAAATTTCTTATCCCTGATGTCGATATTCATCTCTGGTAACGCCGTTCAACCAGCTCACTGCGCGTGCTCTACAAAATTTTTCATAATACTGATCATCCTTAGCATTCACATCTTCCCACACTATGCTGGCCACCATATGGTAATATACAGTATATGCGGGTGAATCTAACGGTTTTTCATTCTCTCATGTAAGGTTTAATACTGTCTTATTTAAGTTTCAATCACGCTTGGACCAAAATGTGGAATGATCTTCCTCCCAATCGTGTGGTGAATCATCAGGACGCCACAAGTTCCAAAGTTCAAAGGCTGGGGTTATCTCGCTGAGTTGGTACAAATGCTTTTTTGCTGAAGTGGTTGACATGAGTCTCACAGCACAGTAATTTACTTATTTATTTGTCATTATGTTTTTTATTTGTTATTCGTCTTTATCGTTTACATATTAGAGCACTTAGATGGTAACATTCTGCTTTTCCAACTAGAGTTGCTACTTTGCTTGTAATATTAATAATATAAAAACAATAAAGAAAACAACAACAGTTGCTACTTTGCTTGTAATATTAATATTAAAACAAAGAAAACAACAACGAAATAACAGCGATAACTATAAAAAGAGCAATAATCAGTGCATGCACATGAAAATGAAAGAAAGACGAGCGAAAGGTACCCGAAACTTACAAAATACTAAAAGGGTTAGACAAATCTGATTAAACAAACAAATACCTAACAGACACTAAATATAGAAGAATATCATGAATGTTTTATATCTCAGTTTTTGAGGATGGTTGAAACTGCTGTGATTCTTGCATGACGTTATGGGATCTAAGAAAGACAACCGGTCAACTAGATCCCTGAAATATACGACGGTAGATGAAAAGTGAACCTTAAGAGATCACAGTGTTGTTAGAGCATAATACAATTGACAGAAGTAAATGTGATAGATATGAGCATAAATTAAACCTGATTTACAGCACCTTCAATAATCAAGTTCATATTCATTTAATCACACGCCCAAGATTCTTTAAAAAAGATCTCATTTTTAGGTCATCCAGAAATTTCTGTAAAAGAAGTCTGCACTTTGGGAAATATTATAATGGCAAGGTCACTTGAGCTAATTCTTGCTGCCTTGATATATGCTAGGAAATGCTACTGCTAGGATCAGACCTTAAAAATGATAATGCTTAGTCATCTTATTTATCTCAGTAAAGCCATTTTTTTTTTGCCTTACCTCGACAACAACTAGAATCATGTGACACATGACTGAATCATGTCACTTTAACGCTGTGCAAGTATCCTTATCAACTAAAACGTCCTTATTTTTAAAATTCCATTATTTTCACAACTTTCACCAGTCAGGAGAGGAGAGAGAGAGAGAGAGAGAGAGAGAGAGAGAGAGAGAGAGAGAGAGAGAGAGAGAGAGAATTCTGTTGATTACAAGAGGAAATTTAGAAGATCCTAAGAGAGGACTATCTAGCTACACTGAAAGAAACACAACTGACTACAAGCAAACGTGGAATAGCGGAAGAGAAGAGGATCATTTACAATAGCATCACGAATATATACAAAGAGCGACGGTCGAAAATAACGCAAGAAAGAAAGGACAAAAATAATACTTACGTAGAGGCGCACTTGTTTGAAGATTCGCGATCCCTGGTGGCAAAAGGCATACCGTTATGCCTTGTGAAGGAATCCTTGGCGGTACCTGCGTAGCCACCGACCTCCATCCTGTAATCAGTGGACGCTTCGCCTACGTGAAAGTAGCTGTACTTCGCCCACCGTCTCTCTCCCTCGAAATCCTCCAGGTCGAAACGAATCTCGTAGACGCTCTGGTTTGTGAGGGCGTGGATGTTGTTGAGGCCCAGCCAGAACTCCTGGGACAGGTCTCCGAAGCCATCGACGTAGGAATGCCAACCACGGTAAAAGTCTTCCTGGAAAGCATATAATCCCCGTCTCTGGACCACCGTCCAGCCCCCGCCGTCGGTTTCGAAGTCGCAGTAAACCCTCACCGAGCGATTGGAACAGCATTCGTAAGGGTAGACGACGTAGACGCCATTCTCTCCTTCTCCTAATGCTTGAAGATCAAGGCAGTTCCTGCAAAACAGCCGGCGAATATTTTTACCTATGAACACTGCAAGAGGAATTACTTTCAGTTTTTCTCTAGTATGGTCTATTATAGTAATAATTTAGAAGTTCTTTCCGGCCCTTTGAAACACTGCTCTTATATCTAGGATTTTTTTTAAAACATACGCTACAAGCACAAATCAAAAGCAATATTTTATTGCATCCTCTTTGTCCATATTGCTCTTTCGATATGTACTATTTTGAACACTCTTCCACTGAGCTCGAAGGAACAGTTCATTCTTCTATTTCTAAGCCCCTGAATGTCAAATTTGCCGTGTGGAAATAGCAGTTCGTGGACGGACGACGCAGTTTGAATTTATTTCGTCCTGCTAACAAGCCATGGAACTCTCTCCCTGATTCTAGTTTCACAGGTTTGCTGGCTTTCCTTCGATATGTTTTTACTCCCTTAATTTTCAATAATTACAAACCTTGGGAAAAATACTACGGGGTTTCCAGAAAGTCTAACCAGAGAGAGAGAGAGAGAGAGAGAGAGAGAGAGAGAGAGAAGAAAAAATTCCCAGAGGTGGTTTCTTCAGACTTTTCGTACACTAAAGAAAACGTCAGATTATGGCATTTCTTATTTACCAAAGCAGTCATAAACCACTACAGATTTATATCCTTTGAATCTTGAGATCAATGCACAGTTTCTAGTTTGCGAACAAAATTATATACTGTATATGACATGGATCTGTGCTTCTAAACCGACAATTTTTATCGAGGCTTTTCTTCCGATTAACTACAAACGTCATGATCTAAGCTAGATATATAATGATTTATAATTATGCAGTGAGAAAGAAAAACTGTCTCTACTCTGTTTCGTAAGCTCTGAACTCCGACAAAAACCAAGAAATAATTATATCTAACTGGGAAGCATTTCTCATGGAAAGAAGTCCCACTCGGTGAGAACTGTTTGATTAAATGAAAGGACAAATGCAATGAACTCTTGATTTCATTGCTCAGTCTTGAAAGGCTGTGCTGAGCTCTCTCTCTCTCTCTCTCTCTCTCTCTCTCTCTCTCTCTCTCTCTCTCTGCGAGACCATCGATGGAAATCGATGACGAAGAAATACTTGATAAGAGAACGAAATGAATATTTGAATACGGACGTCGCGCAGAGAAGGTCGGTATGAGGGGGAAGAGAAACGAAGGCACTGGGAGCCTTCAGTCCAGGAAGTGAAAGCGTGCAATATGTATCTCATATACTCTATGGCCAGTTTGACCCAATTCCTCCTCTACTTTGTGAATGAAAATCTAACACTTTCACTAAATTTCTGTACAGGTACGTCTTTGGGGCACAGAGTTCCTACACATGTCCACCTTGTGTTCGGCTCTTGCTAAAAGGATGTGGTGGACAATAGTAAGCGTAAGGGAATACTGTAATCAAGTACAAACCTGAGAAAGAATCGATCAAAATCACCTTTGTTTAACAAATTTGGATCTTACTCTGTCAGCATAATGTGACGTGAACTACAGGATGGTCATAAATATCAGCGTATTAGAATTCTAATTACAGGAGACGCTTTACCATTACGAATACTTGAATTAGCTGCCCTTCAACCATCTGTCTTCATAAATACAGTATTTCCTTTTTTACTCTTAGGGCACGGTAAGTTAAAGCTGCTACATCATCTTCGATTACTTTCCTCGTTACGCTCGTATCCACAGGTGGAGAAACCTGATGTCCTGTTTCAGAACCGAAATAAATAAGAAAACAGAAAAGGAAGAAAGAGGGGTAGGGCTTCACCACGAAGGAAGCCATGGCACTGCCTCTTAAAGGAATGGAGGTTATAGAACCAGGAAGAGAATTCCAAAGCTTGGCAGTTATTAAAAAAATTAAAGTTCCTGAAGAGTATAAGGGCACGAATGTCTACATTGATCGCCATGGATTTTAAGTATAAACGGGGCTTGCAGTATTATTCTGTAACTACATCTCCAGCGTAGCAAGTGACTGGGAATATGACTAAAGTATGTAAAATATGTATATCCAGGAATTCAGAGACTGCATGCACGATGGAGGCGAACCGAATAGTATATGTCAGAAGTTAGACAATGCTGAGGTGGCATTTAGTACGCGTGAAAGCAGTCGTGAGACTGGAAATGTTATTCCACAGAGACTTTTAACACTGATTAGACAGTTGAAGGATGAGTAACTTTTCTCTAACCATTTTGGTTGTTTGCTTGTTATACTATTTGTTTTTAATGCAAACAATTTTAGATAAGAAGTTTAGTTAAAGCTATGAATCGAACTGATAGGCAAGATCCTCAGTTGCTTCCAAAAACAGGAAGTACACATTCAAACGGGACGAAGTGTTCCCATAATGCTTAACAAGACTTCTGCACATGTATTTTGCATCAGATTTTAAAGATATGTCTTCGCCTCTGAGGACACGGCATAGGTTCTTAAACAGTATACATATGGCTTAGTTCCATGTGGTCCTTTCGTCACAATTGACAAGGGTGTTATCAGTGGTACCTTTACTGACCGGTTCGAGTGAGGGGCTACAATCACGATGCGAGTATTTGTATATAAATGGGGATATTATTGCAAGTGCATGTATGTATGTATGTATGTACGTCCTTCAAGAGCCTTTAGGTTTTCAACTAAACCAGCGTCCATGATTCATCTACCAAGATCATTCATCATATCACCAAGATGGAAACAAAAAATCTTTAAAACAAGTACGAGTTTCTCCTGTTTACTTTACCGTTAATATGAAGGATTCGATCAACTTGTGATGTTTTTGACAATGCTATTATATTAGCTAAACAAAATTCCCCTCTCCACCTTTAATGGCTTTTAGAGGTCTCTCAGTCAATCAACCAAGCTCTTCAAACATTACAGCTTATCTTGGCAAAGCATATGCTGCCTTTATAGAAGCATAATCTATCTTTAAGTGGAGAAAATTAACAAATGGGAAATGCAGTTCCATGGATTGGCTCACTAAACAGATATAACGGTGATAAGATGGTGTCATACACTAAGCTCTTGTTATCTGCAAATTGCCATGAAAAAATTCTATGAACAAGCTCCCCCCCCAACACCACTCTCTCTCTCTCTCTCTCAGAACACAACGGCATTCCCAGCTAATCTGCTGCTACCTACGGTTCCTGTTAAATGTCATCATCAAAGAGTCCATGTAAAATTCAAAGTCTTCCCTGCCGTGTTACGGACAAATTACGACTGGCATTTCCTTGCTGGGTTAATGGCATTCAGCTGAAATGCGAAAATGTAATGATATTTCAAACAAAGAACCGAATAAATTTCTCACTGATTTATTAATATAAATATATATATATATATATATATATATATATATATATATATATATATATTTATAATATTATATGTATATAATAAATATATATATATATATATATATATATATATATATATATATATATATATATATATGTGATACGAGTCTTTTTCTTCTTTAGAGTAAATGATAAATGACACGTATCATAAGCAAATCGAAGCATTTTCTCGCTTACCACTTAAGGGGTGGTATACAGACGAACTGCAATTTCTGGCTTAAAACGATCTATTCCGGACAATTTCAGCTCACTAAACACATCAAAGACAAAGATATCAAAGGTCTCTCAGTCATTCAACCAAGCTCTTCAAACATTACAGCTTATCTTGGCAAAGCATAAGCTGCCTTTATAGAAGCATAATCAATTTCAGCTCACTAAACACATCAAAGACAAAGATATCAAAGGTCTCTCAGTCATTCAACCAAGCTCTTCAAACATTACAGCTTATCTTGGCAAAGCATAAGCTGCCTTTATAGAAGCATAATCTATCTTTAAGATCATAATGAATATCCATAAAACACGATTTCCCTCCAACATTACAGCCTGTCTCCAAAAGGTAAGATCTCTGCCTACTAATCAAAATCTGTAGTCCCACAGGCATGACCTATTTCTGTGAAAACTGATCTAGCCCTACTAAGGAAACTGTCTCTCAACAAAGCATTTGTCTGTCATAACCATCAAAGAAAAAAAAAAAAAATATATATATATACAGTATATATATATTATATATATAATTGGCTCCACTTACCTGGAAAGGGGAATAGGTGAGGGCGTTGTCGTAATCATGCCTTCAGTGACGCCTGGAGGATCGCCTACGACCCGGAGGGCAATGATATCGTTTAGGGTGACCTTGGCCGGCCTGGCCTTGGAAGCAGATGCCCTTGTGGACGATTCAACGACAGAGTTCCTTTCGTCGCCCCTGGCAACGTCTTCTTTATCCCCAGGAGTGTTACAGTGACTGTTGACTTTCACCTCCTGATGACCACCAGGAGTAAGCAGGAGTAGAAGGGCGGTGACCTCACCTTCAGTTTTGATTGACAACGATACCGACCCATTGATCTTGATCTCTGTGACTAATGATAATGATATTAATCATCATGATGTGGATGAAAATAAGGATGATATTGCGGCGTGGCGCATGTATATAAAATACATGATCTTATTTGGAAACGTCAGCAATATGCATATAATTTATAACACGAGCAAATCATCATGCAATCATTTTCTCCTAAATCTGAACTCTGATCATGACAAAGGACTAGCTGCGGTTAAAAATTCAAAGAACGTGGGGCTAGCAACCTCATTCCAAAAGAACTGCTGAGGATAATGCGTTTAGTCGACATACTGCACTGTTATATATATATATATATATATATATATATATATATATATATATATATATATATATATATATATATATATATATATATATATATATATATATATATATATACATATACACACACACACACATATATTATATATATAAATATAACATATGTACACACACACACACACACACACACACACACACACACACACATATATATATATATATATATATATATATATATATATATATATATATATATATATATATATATATAAAGCGTAAATCAAAATTAACTTTTATTCACTAACAACAACCTTATCACACACATCTTTTGGAAATACATTCATCATACATTAGGAGCCATACTGTCGTTTCAGTGTTTCTATACCATTTTTATCTACAGACACAAAATCAATTTTGCATTATGTACTATGATGAAATTGATGAATAAAGACCACATATTCACCACAGAATTATGTCACGGAAATTGATGATAACCATGCCTATAAACGTTTTCCTTTACTTTAAGGGGGTTTTTTCTCCACAAGAGAATATTCTTCCAAAGGGAATTTGAGACGTTTAATGAGAAGCATTACGACGAAAAGCCCAACACCTTTGCTGCGCCTTTTTTTCTCACGTCTTCCTTTTTGACAATACCGATTAAGCCATAATGTCAACAAAGCAACTGAGCGGTAGCTTGTAACATTAATTAGTAATCAACGATACTAATATCTACTGTAGTTAATACGCGGCTACTATCTCCTGTTTTTCATTGGCTGCAACATATACAGAACAAAAATAACAGGAACTAAGGATATTGACGCAGTCTATGTAAATTATGTGAGCGGCCGTTGTGTTTACGAACATTTCAGTATGAAAAATAACTAAATACACTAATTACCACAAAGTACTGTACATTGTATTCATAGCTACACACACACACACACACACAATAGCATGCATTACGCACGAAGTACTTCTATTACATAGCTACACTCCTACTACATTCAGTAATATACACATAAGCATATACATTATGCATAATTTAATTTTTATAACACACACATTATATATATATATATATATATATATATATATATATATATATATATATATATATATATATATATATATATATATATATATATATATATATATATATATATATATATATAATATATATATATATATATATATAATATATAATCAGTTTTATATATATATATATATATATATATTATATATATATATATATATATACTTATATATATATATATATAATATATATATATGCCATAAAAATCTAACAGTGAGACACAAAAGGCTTTTAATACCATGAAAGTTCTGAAATTAGTCAATCTTCAAATGTTCCATTCTTATGCCAGTCTGAACTCTCAAAAGGCTCAAAACCATAAGGTTCTCTCTTATCTCTCTCTCTCTCTCTCTCTCTCTCTCTCTCTCTCTCTCTCTCACACACACACACACATAAAAAGAGAGTTAGAGAGAGTGAAACACCTTTTAAATTCGTGGCTATGATTCACGTGTTGACCTGAGAAAAGGCTTATAAGAAATGTATACTTAAACTCTATGGAATTTGCTTTAACATTTAAGACACACGCACACAAGCTCGATTTCCGCAGTCGAATATTGATTCGCCAGAATACGTCCAATTCTAAAAGGCACTTTAGTTTCCGGGTTCTTTCAAACGAAAAGTTTTATGCTGTGGCGCCCTGCATTAACAACACTGGAATGATCAATTCAAGTGAGGCGTCTTCAAATAACAATTTTGTAGATTTCTTATAAACATAAACAGAAAAGAATTAAAATCATGAATGAAACAAAATCGGTAACAGATCCTGTACGAACAAAGGGAGTGGAAACCTTACACTAAACCTTTATTTTGTCTTCTAGCTCTTGCGAAGAAAGGAAGAAGGAAAGAGAAAGAAAGAAAGAAAGAACGAAAGAAAGAATGAAAGAAAAAGATAAAAAATGAAAAGAAGAAAGAAAGAGAGAAAGAAAGACGTACTCCAGGCTAACGTTATTTTGATGAACAGGAACACTCTTATAATAACATCCATTACTATTCTTATAATAATACACACACACACACACGCGCGCGCGGCGCAATTGCTTCTCAAGACCCTAATGTCCATATGCAACGAGAGACAAAACAAACAAAAGAGGGTGTTGTCAAGATATGCAAATAAACGTTTAACTAACATCGACAGCCACAAAACTTCCAAGAAATCTGCTTCCCCGCTTTCACAATGGAGGGAATGAGAGAACTCCGTTAGTGGCAGTGTGTAATCGTGCTACTCCTTCAGCTGAACATGGATGCAGCTAACGCGCTGCGAAACGAGCAGCAGGCACTAACTCCTCCTGAGGTACTGGCACCAATGGCTATTACAACAGGTTCCTCACAGAAATAAAGCTTATGTTGCTTACCCCATACAAATGGGAAAAAAGCACGTTAAAAGAAGAAGAAGAAGAAGTATGTGGAGTAAAACAGGGCAGCCCCATACAGCAACCGGCTTGCACTAAAATAGGTAATGTGTCACAGTGTGCCAGCAAGAAAGAAATTCTTACTTACATGAAACAAAACAGTGAAGGTCCCTGTTGGTTTAGTTGAGTCCACAGGTTCACACCAGGATTCCTATTCCTTTTAATACCTTACCTAGGGCTCGTGCAACCAACCAAAACGGTGACAGAAGTAGAAATACTAAGCTAAAAGTTACCCCTCAGAAGACAAAAGGGACATGGGGAAAATCGAGCCTGTTGCAAGAAATGAATTCGTCTCGCACTCTACCTCAGCAATCTATAACTCCTAAAAAATGCAATGTATGCGTGACATAACTGAATTTGTTATGAGAACACGAAGAAGGGTTATCATTTTAGTGTCTGGTTGCAACACGGGAGGGAGCTTGTTTTAATGGAAGGGTTTTTAAGCAAAAGTTAGAACCAATGAATGAACTAAAATACCATTCATCACTCAGACACCCCCCCTCTCCCTTACCACTCGGGTCCCTTACCGTAGGTATGGCTTCACTGGTTGCTTTGCATTTAGAATTCTTTCTGTTCTCTGTCTTTTCCTGAACGGTGGGACTCTGAGTAATGCTTAACAGCCCCTATTGTGGCTCCATCGAATTTTACTTGTCAGGGTGTTACCACAACTTACGCCGTCTGACATACAACTGCAACCACAGTCTGCTAAACAGCGTTGGAGATTTGCATTGTTTGGAGTACGGCAGTCTCTTAAGAAAAGCACAGGAAGCCCAAGGATAACCACTGACAAGAACTTAGTTCACCCCGTACCTATATTTATTAACTGTTTCTTTTGATATGATTAAAAATATAAATCATTATGATGATTATGGCAAACAATTTTCTCGTACCATAGGTTCCAAAAGAAGAAAACTGCATACCATGGAGAAAGAATAGCCTGATGAACTTGAAACCGTCTCAGTTATCTGTTCATGCTCCGTTAAAAAAGATTAAATTCTCTTTGTGCTAAGATGGAAACGAACAGAACTACCCAAGCACGGTTCAGTCACTGCAAGCAAGATGAATGGCTTCCTTTCTTCAGTAACAGCCAACATGCCTATTCAACAAAGAAATACACCAGCTCAGTGAAGAATTGCCTATCCTTTGCCTTTTCTGCAAATATTATTTTGGTTACTGCTCACTTGAGGTGTTGACGTAATGCAACTGCATAAAATTACAGCAAAGCAAATATTTCTGAACTTACAACAGAAATGCAATGATCTGCCTCACTGGCGTTTAATACCAATTTTGGCGTCAGTTGAAGTACCAAAGCCTGGGGAGAACATATATAGTACGTGTGCAAACATGCACATGAACGCATGCAGATATCTCTCTCTCTCTCTCTCTCTCTCTCTCTATATCTCTCTCTCTCTCTCTCTCTCTATATATATATATATATATATATATATATATATATATATATATATATATATATATATATATATATTATATATATATATATATATACACAAACCAATTCGTATTTTTCCTCTTTAGAGGGGTGGTGCCAGAACGGGTACAGCCTTCTGGTTCTCAGAAAGTCTTTGGAAATGAGAGTGCTAGCCCTATGCCCTCTCAATGGCCCACACTGGTACCGGTGCCCATTCCCAGCTAGGTTGACTGGTGGGCGTCAGGATAGGATCGAAACATAGACAATGCAAACGAGAGGCCAGTGCACTACCACTGAGCTATGGTACCCAATATTTATCTATCGAAAGTTACTAACAAGTGTGTGACTGTGTACTTTTAAAGAATGCACAACTTTTGAATGACACAAAATAAAGAGTATGGTACTTTAGTGACGGTAATGAAAAGACAGTTCTCTAACTATAAAAACAGGATTGATTGATTGGTTGATTATGTATTATAAAATTGGCGTTACAACATCTAGGTTACTGACATAAGGAAAAATGCAAGATTTTATCACTTTTAACAATATGACCAATTAGAGTAAAATGAAGTCGGGAAATTTAACTGTCCGGAGGATCCATACAACGATCTGCTTTCTAACCTTCATTATGGGTTATTTATGAACATCAATTAAACGTCTGACATGAAAACAATTTTCAAATAACTCACCACTCCCATCCTGGTCTGAAGTAACTTGGCTGCCTCCTGAAAAGACCAACCCCACCAACACAGTAAGTATCGTCAGAGTCTGCATTTTCTCGTCAGGTTAGTTGAAAAAGTCACTCACAAAAACACTGAGGCATCTGTTTAATTTTTATCTCGAGCGCACAAAGAATCTCAGTGCATTAAATGTTTTTATATCCCAAACATCATTCAGTTAAAAATCGCGATTGGAATTATTCCATGGTGTGTCGTTTTTCACAAATTCTTTTTTCAATTTTATGAATTTAGTTATGAAAAAGTGATGGAATACTTCGCGGAAAATGATTTCACTACCAACAGTTTAGAACATAACTTTTCCAGAGACAGATTAAAAATAACAAAGGAAGAGGGAAACATTTAAACAAATAACTTGAGCAAACTCTACGTAGTTCACAGCACTGGCCAGAGAGGTCCAAGAGTGATTTGTGCCGGGTGTCTGGTGAATCCCGATGTCTGTGGTTTTCAATTCTCCGTGATTTCTAATCGCCTTAAGGTTTCTGCACTCTCGGAATGTGCCAACCTTTCTTTCTCCTCCCCCCTTCTCTGTCGTTTTTGTATGTTTTCTTGCCCGGCCACCAAAGTGTCGAACTGTAGTGGATTATTTGTGTGTCCGTCCCTAAGAGGACTAACGCCAAAGCCTTTTGAGATACAAGTGGCGTGGACAAACGCATCTCGAGTATAGCTGGGAGTGAGGTTTCCTGACGCGCAATAGTTTAGGATAAGAACAGCTTATCTGCTGAAGGTAGGTAATTCATGCTATTGCTTTTCAGAACGCTAGATTAACTACAACATTGTAAGACGAGTGTGATCTCTGTCTCTTTCTGTGTCTCTCTGTATATATATATATATATATATATATATATATATATATATGTGTGTGTGTGTGTGTGTGTGTGTGTGTGTGTGTGTGTGTGTGTGTGTGTGTGTGTGTGTGTGTGATATATATATATATATATATATATATATATATATATATATATATATATATATATATATATATATATATATATTAAATATATATATATATATATATATATATATATATATATATTAAATAAATATATATATATATATATATATAACATATATATATATATATGTATATATATATATATATATATATATATATATATATATTTATGTTACATATATTTATGTCATGCATGCACACGTGGACTTTTTAAACCCACAAATACTCCATAATATCGAATTCAATTACCTTGGAAGTATGTTTAGTTGCTGAGTGAAAAATCTAGCTCTACAAACAGAAATTTGTGCTACTACTTCTACTATTACTAATACTACCACTACTACTGCTGCTGCAACTCATACTACTCCTACTACTGCTATAAAATATTGTTAATTGTAATAATAGTCACTATGACTGCCAAAATATGAAGAGGAGAGCGCAGAAATGGATAATATACGCATTCACATAATTCTGTATGGGGTAATGAATTAAACTATGTTGGGGATATTCATCGTAAATAATAACAAGACACATGCGTACCATTTTTTTACACAAAGGGGTCAAAACAGGACAAAACACAAGGTAGATAAAGTTTACCTCTTCAATGGAGCTGGTGACGCTCCACTTGCCTTCTAAGAAACACGAAAGGGGGCAACGAATATTAGATTCTGAAAAGGGATGGAAAAGAAAAATTAGAATGATAAACTACAATCTGGTCTCTTCACTTTTCATCTTCTGCAGAATCAATCTTGGTGGGGATGTTGTAGTATTCTTAGGTCTGAATAGATCTCAAGAGTAGTATTGAAACAAATTTATTGTCTTTCATGGCCATATCAATGATTTCACACCTTCAAGGCAGACCATTTAATTACTAAGTACATAGTTGGATAGGCAGTTTCTTCTAACCAGCGCTTCAACTCGCGTAATAACACTGTTGTCCTAAATTTTCAAAATCTAATTTACTAAATCTCTTTGCTTAAAATATTGGGAGTTTCATTTCCTATAGATACGATTAAATTCAACAAAATTAATTCACTGCGAAAAATATATGGGGTTTACTTACAAAATACAGGATGAGAGACTAAGAAAGGACGGACGAAGGTTACCGCCGTTGTTTTAGATTATGCCACCCTTGTGCTGGCATGGACTCTTGCTCCTAGATCAGCCCATAACTCCACACAGAATATCTCTCCGCTGATTATTTTACAGGTTTGAACAGCGGCAGTCCGAACCATACAATTACCATATGAAATGCTGAAGTTATCAGTAATAATAACTATTAGGATGAAAGTGGTGTCTCGGGATTGCTGGCAGACTGGATGAACAAAACTTTAAAGGGAAATGTGATGCAGAAAACTAAGATAATATAAACGAAACAAAAAATAACTCGTGAGATGCACTGACGGCACTAGCCCTATCAGGGGAGGGCAAAGGTGGCTTAAACATAATAATGTTTCTTGAAAAGTCCAGGGTGACCACTCGTCCATGTTCAAGTGTTGGTCCTCAAGGCCGTGAAAACAATGTAAGTAAAAATATGAGAAGCGAGTTTAAGAAAGTGAAAGTGTGGATGGAAGAATTACGATACAGAAATGGGACGAAAAATGTCTTCGGCGACTTGACCTAAAGAAACAAAAGACCAATCTTGTTGTTACTAAGTGGGAACAGCCTTATGTCAGATGTGTCGGCTTACAGCAAAAAATGTAGTTTAGAGTAACTGTTCAGCCGAATTTTAGTTTTCTGTAAGAGAAAACTTTTGTGCCGGCTTTGTCTGTCAGCCCGCACTTTTTCTGTCCGCCCTCAGATCTTAAAAACTACTGACGATAGTGGGCTGCAAACTGGTATGTTGATCATCCACCCTCCAATCATCAAACATACTAAATTGCAGTCCTCTAGCCACAGTAGTTTTCATTTTATTTAAGGTTAAAGTTAGCCATAATCATGCTTCTGGCAACTATATAGGATAGGCCACCACCGGGCCGTGGTTGTAGCTTCATGGGCCGGGGCTCATACAGTATTACACCGAGACCACCGAAAGACAGATCTATTTTCGGTGGCCTTGATTATACGCCGTAGCGGCTGTACAGAAAACTCGATTGGGGCGAAGAAACTTCGGCGCATTTTTTTACTTGTTTAAGTATGTCCACAAGAAAGTTCTTATAAGATAGGCACACAAGAAGCCTTGGCTATATTCAAGCAAATGGGACAAGGAATTCTGTGAGGAAAATTAAGAAGAACTGGATCCATCAACTGCGGAATCTCTGTCATAAGAAAGACAAGAAAGAGGATATGTGTGAAAGCCACGCGATATAAAATGATGAGGAAAAACAGCCAGGTGTACAACCAATAAGTTTGTTTGGGAAAGTACTTAAGAAAACGGATACATATCGAGAGATAGCCGCGAATGGATACTCGCAGCAAATTTTAAAAATTGATAGGTTAGTATCTTACTGAACTATATATCGATTGCACCACAGATGGGCCGGTAAACACAAACTACTACACTGGCTTTCGATAAAATAAATTCCAAAACATTACGATAAACAACTGAGCTTCACTTCAATAGGCAACTTAAGCTTGCTCTGACAGAAACTCGTGGCAGGAAACTGAAAACCGGAACACCAGAGGAATGTTGCGATCAACTATATACATGATATCAAAGCTTTAGTCTTTTTATCCCAAAAAGCTGTGTGGTAGGAGAGGGGGGGTGGGGGTTACATCTGCGCCGGTCCCATTATAATCAGTGGTATTCGGTAGGTACTAAACATTAAATTCTACACGTCAAAAACAAGCTTCGGTAATATCTTCTGTACCGTCAACTCAAAAAACAAATCGCACTATAATAGTCTTACCAAGCTCAGCCGCTTTTTGAAACTGCGACTTAGAGAATGAAATCAGGTTTGACAAACGTTGCAATCAACAGCACTGAGGAGGAGGAGGAGGAGGAGGAGGAGGAGGAGGAGGAGGAGGGAGGAGGGAGGAGGAGGAGGAGGAGGAGGAGGAATAATAATTTGAAAATGTTCTTTGTAACATAAAATATGATACCTTTCAAACTGCTCTCAAGCAAAGAGGTTCCGAAAAACGGGCAACAAAACTTCCTTACTATGTTTTGCCCTAGCTTTCCTAGGGGATCTTTCATAACGTACTGAGCATAAATCACCGTCGTGGATATTCATTGTTTTCTGGTGAATTACAACCATCCCATTCAAAAGGAAACGCAAAGAAAATTAAGTTAACTAATGTTGTGTAATTTGGTTTCTTTTTATGTGTGTTTGTTTGTGTGTGTGTGTGAGAGAGAGAGAGAGAGAGAGAGAGAGAGAGAGAGAGAGAGAGAGAGAGAGAGCAAAAATACCTTCGCAGTTGGCGATGAACATGTATTTATGTATGAAACTCAGATTCTGTAATTATTTGCCAACCGAAGTAACAAGGCTCTCATGTACTCCTCGCTGGTCTATTATGTTAATTCCGTCGGTCATCACAGAAACCGCATGCCAGACGAAAATTTAAGCAAAACAAATTCTCCTCTACCTCTTCACGATTTACATCATCTCGACAACGGTGTTTAAAAAAAAAAAAACCCTTGACACCACTGACGAAAGACGTAAGAGAATTCTGAAGCTGTCTCCCGACTGAGTTAGCCAGCGCTAAATAAGTGAAAAGAGAACTGACCTAAAAGTTTCAATGAGATCAATATTACGAAGGTTAGATGGCTGTAGCTTCGTTCTTTCTCCATTAGGGCGGGGCCTCATGAACAGCGGTGTCAGCAAATTGTCTCTCTCGACTTCCCCAATCCTTGTTCATCATATATCACTTTGATGTCATTTAATTATTTCGCATATAGTCAAGAAACTATTTTTCTGCACTTTATGTCAAGGGGTGCAACGAGACTTTAACTTAGTACCCAAACCATGCACGAGTTAAAAATGGCGCCCCTTACTGCACGGTACTGATCACGTGATGCTTGTTATTCAGCAATATATGACCAGCATCGCACAGGCGCATTGGCATCCTAATTCTACACATCATCTACGTCTCCTGGATATCTAAATTCATTATACTGTAATCATGAAATTTCATTTGTCATAAACTTTGCATATTCAGCACAGAAAAGTAGGATAAAATAAGTGTGACAGTTTACGCGATTTCGTTTTATTATGGACAAGGGAAACGCCCTCTGTCGCTCAGACAGTTAATTGCAAAACACTCACGCAAAATTTCATGAAATATGTATCGCTGTGAAACAAGAAAGGAGATTAATGAGTTACATATGAATAAGAATTTAATTCCAAAAATGCTGGATAACAAAACGTTAAAAACACACTTTACTTACCTCGTGTAAGTAACTTAACATTAACTTTTTCTTTCTCATCGAGAGTTCGAAGGAAAAAGCTGACGTTATGTGAACCTATTTATTTACACTTTTAGCATGACTAATAATGAGAGGGACAACCCAACTAGCACAAGGGGAAGCAAAAGTGCCAGAGAATTCCAGCCTTTGGCAGTAGATGAAAACACGATGAAGCGTCGATCCGTAAGATGACTGATGATAACCATTATGGGAACGTCGAAAGCAGTGGTTTTGCAAGTAAGACGTGGTTATAAAAGCACGAAAGAGAATCCAATTAGCAGAGAGAGAGAGAGAGAGAGTCATTAAAATATTTCAACACCTCGACAAAAAGCCATTATAACTGGATAGATTCAAGGGCATAGCCAGAAATTTAGTAACGGGGGTTACTTTTGTGGAAGATGAACCAGGCGAGCGCAGCAAGCCCCTGCAGCTGGAGGGTTTGTTTTTTACCAATTTTAGAGGCATTTTGATGCATGAAATATATATTTTTGATATATTCAAGGACCAGTATTAAGTGCTTCATCTGGTGGAATATAATAATAATAATAATAATGTTTTTGCTATTTTTCCTTAAGATCAAAGATAATACCTAATTACACATCACTTTCATAGATTTAACGAATGATAAAACCACTTATCGAATATTTATGCCATTTACCTGCAATCATTCGGGTGTCGAAATCTCTGTAGCGGCTCAACTTTCCTCTCTCTCTCTCTTTCTTTCCGCTTTGAAAAGTATATTATATCCACTCATTATCTGTTATGACATCCATCTCATGCTATGCAATGTATGAACTCGGTCTCTGTCTCTGTCTCTCTCGCTCTCTCTCACTCTTTCGCTCTCTCTGTCTGTCTCTCTCCGCCAGAATCCTTCTTAACGTCTTCAGTTCATTATTATACTAACGCGAGGACTTGTGAAGCCCCACGAAGCTGGATTCGGAGCCAGGAGCCTTCATATCTCCAGGCTATTATAACACTAAAGAGAGGTCCTGTAAAGGCTCCCAAAGCTGAATTCGAAGCCCGAATCCTTCTCCTTCTCCTCATTCCCGTCTTCAAAAAGTCACAGAGGACATATCCAAAAACTAAAGTTTACATCAACCAGCACGAGTTGTTCAGCAGGAGGGCGACACACAGCTAAACGATACGTCACAAGAAATAAGAAAGGGATCGAGAGAAAGCGAGTTTGCTAGCAACAACGGCCGAAAGATCCCAAGGAGAAGAGAAGGAGAAATAGGGGAACAAGATCCCATGGAAATAAATGGCAATACTGATGACCAACGACTTGAAGAAAGGAATTGCTGATGAGCGTCAGTGTCCCAGTTTAAGTCGGCCCGATAGCAGTTGGGGGGCCAAAGCTCCTGGACTGGCCACCACCACTACCACCTGAAGGGGACACAACGCCGGAGGGCTGACAGCGGTTGGGGGGCCGCTGGACGTTAGCCTGGACCTAGCACATGCCCACTTGGACAGTTTAACGAGAGAACTGTATGATAATCAACTTCTCCAGTCTCGCGGGATTAGAAAAAACAAACTCGATTTTCGTAGGTGCTTCAGATGATAATGAAGCTCTGGCACGGCCGGATGGACGATCCATCTTCTTCTGACTGGGAAAGTGTAAACAGGGATAAATGGGCGAGGGAGGGAGGAAGGAAGGAAGATAACGAAAAGTAATCAATGAAGTTATAGACGGAGTTCGAGGTGGCGCTGTCTGGTATGTTTGTAAACATGGCTCGGCTTAGGAGCAGGGAGCCTATTTGGATCTTTTCTCTTTCTTTCACACACACACACACACACACACACACACACACACACACACACATATATATATATATATATATATATATATATATATATATATATATATATATATATATATATATATATATATATATATATATATATATATATATATATATATATATATATATATATATATATATATATACATATATAGCTATATATATATATATACATAACTGTTGTGATCGTTATTTTGAATTGCCTAGCCTACAAGCGGGCAGAGATGTTCTCTGTCCAGGTTCACTGACTAATATTCCTACACCTAAATACATCGAGGGCTAACAGCAGTAATATTTATAAAAATATATATATATATATATATATATACATATATATATATATATATATATATATATATATATATATATATATATATATATATATATATATATTATATATATATATATATTTCTTATAAAGAAAAGTTCTTATAAAGAAAAGTATCAGTTTTCTGTCACTGATATTATTCATAAGAAATGATCTCCGATATATAAACTATTGTGCCAGGCTATATACTCCATTATTTTGTATATTGAGAGAGAGAGAGAGAGAGAGAGAGAGAGAGAGACTGCGACGTCACCGAGGCATCCCAAAACTGGTGGATAGAATTCCTTTTAAAACAGCATCTTGAAAACCACCAACTACGCTGAAACTGATACCTGGGCGGGTCCAGACAGACAGAGACAGATAGACAGTCAAATAAACAGACACACAGACAGAGGCAGATTGACAGTCAGACAAACAGACAGACAGGTAGAGACACAAAACAGACAGACAAACAGAGAGTGAGACACTCACAGACAGAAAGACAAACAGACACACAACATACAGAGACAGATATACAGACAGAGACAGACAGACAAACAGACAGAGACAGGTAGATGCACAAACACAGACACAGGTAAACAGACAGATAGACAGACAGGTAGAGACACACAAAGAGACAGGCAAACAGAGAGAGAGACAGACACAGACATAAAGACAAACAGACATACAAACATACAGAGAGACAAACAGACAGAGACAGGTAGAGATGCACAAACACAGACACAGGTAAACAGACACAGACAGATAGAGACACAATCAGACAGACAAATAAACACACAGACAGACAACCACAGGTAAACAGTCAGACAGAGACAGACAGACAGAGATAGATAGACAGAGGCAGTTAGCCAGACAGACACTGAGACAAGATAGACAGACAAGTAAACAGAGAGACAAACAGACAGAGACAGGTAGAGACACAAACAAACAGAGACAGGTAGAGACACAAACAAACAGAGACAGATAAACAGACGGAGATAGACAGGCAAACAGAGACAGTTAGCCAGACAGACAGAGACAGACAATCAGATGCTAATCATATTTAGGACGGAGTCTATTCTTTATAAATTCTACTTTCATCAATAAATAAAATCCAATTCTATATTTATGCAAATTAAATTTCAAATCAATAATGAATGCTAATAGATTAGTGTTATCATACATGGCCATTAATTTGATGATTTTTTTTTACTTTTATTAATGTTTCTTTGACAAGGTCATCTATGTTTTCTAAAACCACAAAACAGAATGTTAATTTTGTCTCCTCCAGGCTTAACCTTTGACACAGATGTTCTAGGTTCTAAAATCACAAAATAAAAGGATAACTGCCTATTTCAGGCTTAACCTATCTAAGCAAGTTTTAATTGCCCCAACATAACAAAGAATTGTTTTCTCTTCTTCCCCACCTGAGGTTAAATGCAATTCTTACAGTTCTCTCAAAACCTAGCCTTAACCTCATTCTCAGCTATAATGCAAAAAGATAAAATAGCATCCCCTTACAACAGCCTTAAGAAGAGTGGTTGCAATAAATTTACTCTTTTTAACTGTTGACAGTGCTAAATAAAAGAAGTTTTCATAGTAAATAATTCAATGGAACTCACTCCAGAAGCTCAAAAGAATCTGCAGGTAAACTTTTGACATGCGTCTAAATTGAAAAAGATTGATCCAGTTCCGAGCTGAAGAAGCTTTCATTTCAACTGACTTTAAAACCTTAAGGTGCCGATCATCAGCCAGATCTAATAGCATGACGTAATACCAACGAAAGTATGGAATGATAACCTTGAAAGTAGACAGCAAAAAATTTTACAATATCCAAGAAAGCAGAGAAACTGACATTTACAAGGTTCCAGGTGCTGCAAATTCCTCTTGAAAGGCACCCTAAGCAATACACAAACTGCTGCTTCTGAGCTTCTGACACAAGGCCATGGTTGTTCTCCACTTGATTAAGGATAGAACCCATGATACCTTTGAAAATTCCCTATTGGGAGGTGGCAGTCGAGAATCTACCTACAAGCGGTTAAGTGTGAGATGCAGAAATTAGTGGAAGTGCATAAATTCTGTAGTCTGAGTCAATTTCCCCTTAACGGAAGAGTAAGAGATACATCTATCAAGATAGCTAGAAAGTTTGAAAATCATTTGTTCTGAGCATACTAGGACTCTACAGGAGTCACTGAGCACTTCTTGAACATGAAATTTGCTCAACACTTGCTTAGAGCAGATAGAGGGGAAAGGCCTACGAGTCTGAATCAAGCCAAACTTAAAGAAATACATCCACTGCTCAAGCCTGAGGGCCCTCATAGGAGAAGTAATCGACTGGTTGTTCCTGTTTATCTGCATGCTAATACATCTATATTTGAGTGGTCCTCTAATCCCATAGCAACTGTTGAACTTGCGGATGTAATGGCCCCTCCGTAGGTAGTTTGTTCTTCTAAATCCCCATCGCCGAAAACACTGTTCTTCCACAGAATGAATTATCAAACCAATATCATGTTGGTCATTTCACTCACAGAAGCAGTCTTTCCACTATGACTTTGTTTCTGACCAGGAATAAAGCTGCTAAGCACCTCCGATGGTCTTTCCACTACCCTGACATCTAGTAAGCTTTACTGAGTGTAGTGCTGACCCTTCTATGTAGAATGTAAGTGTAACGACACTAGACAAAATTCCTTGTTTCGCATTACACGACAGAGGGGAGAGAAAGAGCAAAACATGGACGCAGGTTTGAGAATAAAATGGTTAACTCTTGGTTTCAGCATCCCTCCTACAGAGCCTAGCGACTATGATGGTCCTGGATTACTTACAAGTTTAATGAACATTAGCTGTAAGTCATAATCTCTTATGCTGAGACTGTACAGTAATTGAGCCTGATTATTCTTACAAAACCCCAGTAAGGCCATGTTTCTTAACAAAGAAAGCCCTTACCACTTAGGGAGCTTCTTTCAAGGATAAAATACTTCTAGAAGTAAGTGTCTACTCATCTTCTAACAGACAAGCCTGCTAATTCAAGTATCATCCCCACATCACTAGATAAGAATGATGAGGGGTTAGGAAAGTTGACTGAAAATCATACTGCAGAGAGACTGAGCCACTTGCAGCAACAGATCCTTGGCCTTTGGCATACTGTTGAGAGTTGGCCAGCTTGAACCAGCTGACTTAGAAGAAAAGATTTCTTGTTCTTAAAATCGACCACATCCACCTATGGGCAAAAGATTCCCTGTGAATACTTATGGAGGTGCTGTACACGAGCCCAAACAAAGCACTCCAACAGCAATACCTCCTCTGTACATACACCTCAAAGGAACTTGGGTGACTGAAGATGTACTGGTATGAGAAAAAGTCTCCTGCATGTCCACCAAAGCATCTGTCGTTCTTTGGAAAGTCACTAAAACCATGCTGGAAAAACAAAAAGCATGGGGACAGACATGTACAGTCATTCAGTCTCAATGTGTCCAACAATGGTTGCCAATCTCCAGTTGCTTATGGAGCTAGGATAAGGTCAAGAGGTAAAATCGCCATGAATTACTGTCTGGTCCATTTCTTTCTCTCTAAATTACAACCTCCTACTAAAGAAAGAGAGACTTCTGCTGGAGAAGACAGAGGAACAGCTATAGGAGACTAAACCAGTGGAGGGTAACCTGAAAAGAATCATAACTCTCCTTCACTTCCTCCATCACGTACAGTTATGCTCCTAAGTCTCTCCATGCATGCCAGGAGGCTTGCAATTGGCCATCTACCAGAACCTGAGACTGACTTATCCCTGAAAGGTATAACATAAGACTTCTACCACTATATACTCCCTATCGCCTTAACCTGTGCAGCATAAGCCTTTCCTACAGATAGGAACATAAGTGTTCTCATTTCTTCCGAACTGAGTGAGTATAAGCATGAGAACATTAGCCTGTAGTATCAGAAACGAGTTAAAAACTAACACTCTTCCTCGCTAAACTCCCGCTGGCGCCAAAAACCCTTAAAGATGGCATCACCAACTCCCCAGCTGGGCCAAAAACACTAAGCTGGGGCCAAAAACACACAAGCTGGAGCCTCAACCTCTCTAAGCTGATGCAGAAAAGAATACTCTGAGCAAAAGTTCAATAAAATATAAAAACTTTAGTCTCAGTAGGAAAAAGGAGCTCAGGTTAAGAACTACCACATTTTATTTGCGATGCATTTCATTGTTTCTTCATAACAACATTTTCAGGCTTAAAAGAGACATTACAATATTTTAATAGTTAAAAGATTGTACAATCATTATTGGCTGACAAAGCTGAGTAAAGGTTACAACAATAGAGATAATTGATAAAATCTTTAAAATGATTTACAATAACATATAAACTACTAAGTGGATAAAACAGAAATTGAACAGTTTACATTGTAGATGAATTATTGAATAATTTATATTACGAGCAAGGGATAGGATGAATTGTCAAGGTTAAGATCTGGTTTTCTAAGAAATATTTCTATTGACTCAGAGATTCTCAATAATGATTCTTCATTAAAAGTACCAAGCAACTAACACTTTCTAATCTTCTACCTGTATTACATTCCTCTATATGCTGTAAAATCGGTGATGTGGTTGGCTTGGCCAGCAAGCAACCAGTATGAGGAGAAATGCCATAATGTTTGGAAGATCTTGTCCGGACTGACTTCTTTGACTGGCCAATATAGGTGGCGCTACAGGCGTCACATTTATAAATATAGGTGATGCCAGACAAAAGGTCTGAAGGTAGTTTATCCTTATGGTTTAACAACGCTTGAATAGTACAGTTGTTGGTAAATATTAACTTGGGGTTAATGTGGAGAAAGCTATATTTAAACATATTTTTTATTTCTCATGTAACATATTTAGAATAGGGATCACTTATACTGTATATGGGTTTAAAATACATAATTAGTTTATCAACCCTTGGTATATCTATTTTACTATTTATACTAAGAGATTTATTTACAAACTTTTTATTTCTTTATATATTGTTGTTAGGATAAGCATTATCTTTGAAATAGTTTAGAAGAAATTTTATTTCTGAGTCAAATGACTGCCATGAGCTGCAAAGAGAATATGCTCATGTGTTAAAATCTTTATGTTATTTATTTTAAAGTTAAGAATGTAGCACTTGGGAAATTCATTCCAAGACCAGTAAAAGTGGACTTTCTGAAAATGCTAAAACTTAAGAGTGACTTACTGTTTGCAGTAGTTTTGGTGATTCGTACATCTAAAAAGTTATGAACATTGTTTTCTTCACATCCCACAGTAAGCTGAATACATGGGTGTTTACTATTTAAGTAATCATGGAACTGCTGTACATGGCTTAGATGTCTGAAAGCCAAAAATAAGTCGTCATCATACCTTGATAAATGATTGGTTTAAAAACTCTAGGGGACAATCATCAAGCCATCTTTTTTCATGAAAACAGAAATATGTTGGCCATTGGGGCTGAAAGTGAAGATCCTATAGCAAAACCCTTAAACTGTTTGTAGTGCAAATTATTGAATAAAAAGTGGTTATCATTTATTCATGAGTTAACAAGCATTTTAAAAGCATTCTTTGAAATATCTCACTTGCTCAATGTTATTGTAAATACAGTTCAAAACTATATCAACAGTTTCTTTGATGGGAATGTTTGTGAATAGGGAGGTAAAGTCAAAACTTGCTAGCACCGCACCTTCGGTTATTTCATAGGAACTGATGATGTTCTTGCAAGAGAACTAAAAAATATGTTTAAGTATAGCTTTCCCCACATTAACCCCAAGTTAATATTTACCAACAACCGTACTATTCAAGCGTTGTTAAACCATAAGGATAAACTACGTTCAGAACTTTTGTCTGGCATCACCTATACTTACAAGTGTGATGCCTGTAGTGCCACCTATATTGGCCAGCCAGAGGTCAGTCCGGACAAGATCTTCCAAACATTATGGCATTTCTCCTCGTACTGGTTGCTTAAATATAGAGGAATGTAATACAGGTAGAAGATTAGAAAGTGTTAGTGTTCTTGGTACTTTTAATGAAGAATCATTATTGAGAATCTCAGAGTCAATAGAAATAATTCTTAGAAAACCAGATCTTAACCTTGACAATTCATCCTATCCCTTGCTCGTAATATAAATTATTCAATAATTCATCTACAATGTAAACTGTTCAATTTCTGTTTTACCCACTTAGTAGTTTATATGCTATTGTAAATCGTTTTAAAGATTTTATCAATTATCCCTCTTATTGTCAATTTTACTCAGCTTTGTCGGCCAACAATGATTGTATAATCTTTTAACTATTAAAATACTGTAACGTCTCTTTTAGGCTCAAAAATGTTATCAAGAATCATGAAACGCGTTGCAAACAAAATGTGGTGGTTCTTAACCTGTGCTCTTCTTTTCCTATTGAGACTGAGATTTCCAAAACATGTCTACTTTCACAGATGAAGACTTTAACAATCTAAACTGAGACTCTGTTACATGTCCAAAGCACTTGTCAAGTCTTGAGTTCATCTCTTCACAGGCAAGAGAAAAGAAGACTGAATCTTCTACCGAAGACAGTTTAAAACCCCTATTTCAAGAGTCAGTGCTCCACAACTTTCTAAAAAACCAGAGGTCAAGCCCCGGGCAGACCTAAAGGGAGCTTTGTGCGCCCGAGTACGAGAAACTTATGAAACGAGCTCTAATTGAGGAAGCAAGATTGGGATCTCTTTCTCCAAATATTTAAAGGGTGTCAAAATACTCGAAGACAATCGAGACCTATTCTCTATGTGGTCTCTTTCCCCAACTAAATGAGGATACAGCGAAGTGCAACACTCCAGTAAATGCCAATCAAACCGAAGACCCTCCAATTCAAACTCTTCTCCTGCCAGAGGGCAACAGGAGGAAACAGCTGTCTCCTGGCAATGTGAGAAGACAGCTATCTCCTGGCGACAGGAGGAGACAACTGTCTCCTAGCGACACTTGACAACAGCAACCGAGCACCTGCATCGCACCCATGACTCGATGAAAGGTAGACCGAAAACGCTTCATCAACAGACAGGAAAACGCAGTCGAAGCGACTTAGCTGAGTGAAAGAAAATGAGATGCCAAATGAAAATGGGAAAGTTGGGAGGCAGGGTAGGGGGAGAGGAGTTACAACGACCCTCTCGCCTCATCTGAAAGCAAATCAACAGACTAAAGAACACTCCCATATGACACATCCTTATAAAGCTACTATGTAGCTAAAATAATATCTAGCTTGGAAACAACAGAAGATACTGTAACCATGGTAGATGGAAAGAAAAACATTAATAGTTGCAGAAGCAAGAGATTTGCCAATAGCCTAAGTAAGAGATTTGCCGATAGCCAAAGAAACGGCATGATAAAGAACGAACATGTGCATTTCAACAGAGAAAGAGGAATAGGCTAGCAGACAAAGGTTTAGAATGAGTAAATAATGAAGAGCATTACACAAGGCTATGAACATGAAAAACGTAGAGGCAGGTGACGGAGGGCACAGAACCACATTGTCCCAAGAACCAACCCACTTCCCTGGCAGCAAAGTTCTTCCACAGAATCTAACTGTTGCTGGGCAGTCCTAGGCTGGGGCTACGGATGGGTGAGGGCACCCATACCTTACCTGTTATGAGGGAACATGAAAATGATTGCTCAATAGGGGGACCTGGACCAGTTCTCTAACCAATTCAGACAAACCTTGTATTGACCGAAATAGGATTTACGTCCTGTTCTGAATTCTCAATACACTTTTCCTTAACCAAAAGGGGAGCAGAAGGTGGAGCTAAAGAGGAAGCCTCAGCACTAACTAAAGCATTAGCAAAGTAAAAGCCTAGTCTGAGTAAGGATAACTACAGAAGGAGGACCTGGAGAAAGGGGAGAAATGACATTCTGATAACCTGACCTAACTAATTGCTTCACAACAAACTGCTTCCCTTCTCTTCCTATACTAAAGATCATAAGCAGAAAGTCCTTCTAAAATCCCTACTTCCTCGTATCTATTTTGAAGATCACACTGAAAACTATTGCAGCTGGTGTAAACAGTGTATATCTCCTACAAAATCAACAATCTGCTAACACAGTAATCATTCCTACAGAACCTGACGTTCTTAGCTTTGATTCCAGTGGAAGCATCCTAGGAAAAATACAGTAAATTTAGAGTACCGTGATACCAGAAAAAGCCATGAAATACCAACAAATGCCTATACCCAATGGCAGCAAGGAGAATTTTGACAGGAGCTAAAACATTCAAAACACCTGGTGGGGAACAGGTGAACTAGGCAGTCATCCGAGCTGCCATTCGATCTTTACTGAATGTAGACTCGCCTATTGGCATGGAGATGTAAGCTAACTTTAACAGTAGGTAAGATTTATCCCAAATAAGTTAACCTCTCTGAGAATTTTTAAAACATTCTCTGAGAAGTTAGATGAGGACCTAGACCTGATGGTAATTCAGGAAAAACACAGGAATGTAAAGAGCGGAGAGACCTCTTTTTATGTCTTACCCCATAAAGAGAAAAATTGAAATACATGTTGATGATGATGAAAAATTGTTTTCAGCAGGACTCCCTGACTGCAAAACTCTTACTCATTACCAAAAGACCTTTACTTGCTAATTTTTCTCCGAGAAGATAGTTGAAGACCTAGACCTGGTGGTAATTCAAGAAGAACACAGGACTGTGACGAGTCGAGAGAACTCTTTTTATGTCTGATCTAAAAATTATGGGACAAATGGGTCCAAGATCATGAGGTTCCTAAGGTCAGATAAGTACTTGGTCATTGTGTCTCACTCCATAAAAATGATGGATAGTAGACGGAATACAACCTTGGTGTGCAGGATGGATGCTAGGCCAAGAAAGAGCATTAGCCTCCTGGTCTTGGTGAAATTCTCTGACAACTTGGCCTTCTCTGGATAGCAAGACTACTAGCTACTAGCTAATTTTCTCACAGGTATGTTTAACAAAGCCTTCATCAGTGCTGCTCGACAAAGAACCTTCGAGTACAAAAGTATGACAGAGGTATATATGTGAGAGTCCATAATAGCATATTCTAACTCCATTTAAACTGACATACACAGGAAAAGACTTAGTGGGATTGGCCATCTTAAATGAATGGATGGAAGTTTAATTCTACAAAAAATATTATAAGGATACATAAAATATACAGTATCAGAACAAAAAATACAGAGATGTTCCTGGCTACATCACCTCAAACAGGAAGCTGTTTCCATATTGGACAGCCTTACTGTAACCCCTAATATATGGAAAATTCCTGCTTGCAAACAGGGTTACAGAAGTCACTCTTACAGCACCTAGTAACTGTCATACCAGTTATGGTGATACAACTGAGTAACCTACAAGTTCATCGGGTTAAAAAGCATTCCCAATAACAATGGCTTCAACTTTTTCCCCACTACTATTACTTAAATGAAAACTTTCTGAGACAATGCCTTTCACTAAAATGGTTTAATTAAAGAATTCTTTGAGAGAAAAATTTGTTACTCTGAGAAATTTGTTAAGAACATATGGACACTACACACTGGCTGGCAACAGTGTAACATAGCATTTTGGCTAGAATAGAATAGAATTTAGGCCAAAGGCCAAGAGCTGGGACCTATGAGGTCATGCAGTGCTGAAACAGAAATTGACAGTAGAAAGGTTTGAAAGGTATAACAGGATGAAAAACCTCGCAGTTGCACTTAGAATCAATTGTTAGGAGAGGGTGGAAAATAAGATGGAAGAAAGAAAATATGAACAGACGTAGGGTAAAAGGAATCAAAAGGAATTGCAGCTAGGGGCAGAAGGGATGCTGCAAAGAGTCTAAGTAATGCCATCTGCGTGAGGTGCACCGATGCCACTAACCCCCTACGGAGGGCAACTGGCTAAAACTTGGCTCAACTCTGGCAAACCTAGTAAAGAAATCTGCAAGAAAGGCAGATCCTACACACCAGCCAAAGGCTGTCTGGAAAGTCCACACACTTATGACAAAGCAATTCTCTTTCTTGAAGATAAGCCTCAGAAAGAACACAGCCTTATCTTACCTCAACTAAGCAAGGGGATACTTGATTTAACTTGTCTATACCTAAGCTGTTTTGTATTTCAATTAAATTTTCTTCTAGATGATTCAAAATCAATAGAAAGGTGGTTCAATTTGAAAAGGTTGTATGTGTGCAAATTGCAGCTAACGAAAATCTCCAATATTTTGCTCTACAGTAACAGAAAAGTTCACCTGAAGATTGATTGATTGATTAATTGTGGGTTACCTGGCGTCACAACTACCAGGGTCACCGACGCCGAAACTACCCTGAAGACAGACATTACTCAATGGCACATACACATTTAGACGGCAACTTGGTATTTGTTATGTACTTTCTCACACTCATTTCAGCATTGCCATAGGCTATCGGAAGTAAAGTAAAAAGTAAATAAAATTCATTCTTACCTTCTGAATTCAAAGTAATAGATTCTGTAGATCTCTTCTTTTATATCCAAAATGTGGTTACATTATAAAGGATACAAATATCCATAGAAAAAGGTAAATTATTTATTTTAACATGTCATGTAAGAAGATTTGTGCACAAAAAAAGATTCAATTATTATACTAAAAAATAGAGAGATGACTTAATTTTCAAATCTGGAAGAAAAATAAATACTGTACTGCAACAAAGTGCAAACTACATCAATTAATCCATAAAAACTACTACCAAACTCATAAACAATAAATAAGTACTGTACAAGATAATATTCCCTGTTAATAGTATTTTCAAACATGACAAATACTTTTTAGTCAAAATCATGTGCTAAGGTTACAAACAAATCTGTTAAATACAAGAGTTACATTCCAACTCTAGAAATCATCATGAATATTAAATTAATCTAACATAATCCCAAAAGCCTCAACCAATCTAGTAAGACCACACCAGGGACGGCTCTCATAAAATGCTGGTGCAGTGTACGGAACAACCTCAACATACACTACCTATGAATGCCATATTAATAAGTGAAGAATAATGATTAGCCAGCATCATCAATTCTACGATTAATAAAATGCTTTTTTTCCATTTTTTAATTCACAAAAAAGAAAAGAAAAAAACGTACAACTACATGGAATGCTTCGCCTAGATGCTAATGTGATCCCAACTTTTAGTACTTCAATGTACATTTAAATTTACAACTAATTCCTATTCTACTTGATCACGTTAGTTCCTTATTTGTACTCAACCTGGCAACCCCTTCACCCTAATGCACTTACAGCACTAGTTAAAGCTAACTAACAGAGCCCCAACAATGGCACCCAATGCACATTTCTCGAGCAATGCATGTTGCAAAGATTGTATCTTTTCATGCATATCAAAACAAGGCCAGTCAGCAACAATATTTATGCATGCTATACAATGTATCAGTTGTATGAAAAATACAATTTTAAATCCTATAATCTGCTAAGATGAATACTGAATAATTCACAACAATAAATGCTGTACTTATTGAACTACAATTCTCTTAAGTATTCTACAAGCAATTATGAGTTTCACTTACTTTCCTTAATTATTAAAAATCAATACAGCATTTAAAATGTTCTACTTGACAATCTATCAATATTTTCTGAGAGCATTATTGGTAGATAAGGAATAATTCCTCTTTTCATAATGCACAACAAATGATCTTTATTCTTTCTTCAACGTATTCCTTCTCTACAAACTTTTAATAGGTAAAGAATAACATATAAAACTTACTGATATATACATGTTCAAGTTTAAATACTCTAATTTCTTCTCATTTGAAGCACATATATTTCCCGATACTTTTTCTCATTTTATACCAGTAATATCCTTCTCCATTTCAGAGCTTTACTTTTTAAATTTTACAGAAACCCTTCATCCTCAAATAAACTACCCAAATCAGCGCCAGCCATACCCGTTTGTACTTGGAAGTGTGTGTATCATCCATATACCATTCATTACTTGTGAAAGGTTTGCTGGGAGTGGTAGATGTAACCACAGAAGTATGCCTGAGTGGAAGATGAGTGACAGAGACTTGTCATCAATGCTAAAAGGCTTATCATTACTGTAGTCCCTTTCACGTTGTATTAAACTTTTGCTGATCAGTTTCCTTTCATTCATACAGCTTTCAACATACATTAAAATATTTCCTACAAATACAGCAATAAATCTTTAACACTTCTTGAATCAAAATTCATTGCAATTTCATTGTTTCCTTAGTTTCTGAAGTGTGACATATTGGCAGTTACTACTAGATCTAATTTGTGCAATATTGAATCCCAAAAAGTCTACCCTCTGAATTGCTGACCTTCACAAAACATATGAAAGGCAACACTACAGAGCTCCAAAATCTTAGTACTGGAAACCTCAAGAAAATATCTAAAATAAAAAACTCAATAAACAATCACAGCAGGTTACTTGAATAATGCCACACATGAAATCAGGGTGAAGGGGTCCTTAATAACATGGAGCACAGAAATACAAAAAAAATTAAATACTAAAACTAGCATAACTACCCCCACTTGTCAGTACCAAGATTTTTCTGACCTTAAAACTGATAGAAAGGTCTACAAGATACAGAAAATGGAAGAGAGACTACAGATTATTCCACAGTTGACTTTACACAAGGATGAAATGTGTGTTATAACAAGTATAGGCATAACAAATAACAACACAAAACAAAGTTTTAAAACATATATAAATAAGATCATTTGACACTCATCACTCAAATAATAAGCAACAAAATATTCCTCAAAATTAGATATCTTACCTAACAGCTAAATCTGAGATTGGACCACATAGTACATTACTTGTCCATGGTGGTAAGTAATTTCCAACAAATATTCAAATACTAACAACCATTATAAAAACTAATGCATTCACTTATCTATAGCTCATCTTTTGCTTCACGAGGAGGATTCTTCATAAAATCAATAATATCAGCAGCCTTTCGACTTCGATTATACTCTGTTATAAGCTGTCCATGCCTGAAGAACTTCAGTGTGGGGAAGCCACGGATCTGGAAACGTGTTGCTAGACTTCGCTCCACAGTTGCATCTACTGATGCCAGTACACCAGTTTGACCTTCAGCTGCTAATTCAACAGCCGCTTGCCCGTAGTCTCCTTTCATGGCTTTACAATGACCACACCCTGTGGATTTCAATGGTTGTTTTACTTTTTATATTATGCAGTCACTACCTTAAAATTACAATGACCACACCCTGTGAATTTCAATGATAGTTTTACTTTTTTATGTTATGCTGTCATTAGCTTAAAACTGAAGTAAGCTTCACAGTTTTATTGAACGTTTTTACATATAACAGGATCTGTTAATTGAATAAAGTGTATGCTCAATCACAATTGCCTTTGTTAATTGTAGGACTGTAAGTCTTAACATTTAAGCATTATAGATGTCTGTAACTCATAATCCAGGGCTCATGGAAGGTGACTATTGCCCTATATCCAAAAGTCCAAGGATAATTACCCAATTACATACAAGTCAGTCAGTTTTACTACATGGCTGAGAGAGGACTGTTGTCAAAGATGGTAATACAGACACTCATTAACTAGTAAACATTATTTTCATGGCACTTGAAAAAACCTACATGTATCTAATGTAACCAGAAAAATTAGTATAGTTTGTACATCTTATATCTAGAAGGATGAGGATACTGTATTGCTATAAAATGCTACAAGTCTTGTTTTTCAGCTACTGAAGTATCATTTCCCTTTTCAGAAGCATCCCATCTCCCTGATTTGTTACTTTCAAGGTAAAATAGCTTGAAATTGTAGTTCTCTTATTTCTAACAATTAAAAGTATGATTTAGACCATTGTAAAGATCTACCTTGTTTGACCTACTTTCTTAAGCAACATTTCTGCTATTATTTACAATACTATTCTGCTATCATTTTCAGTACTCTGACTCTAGAGTGGGCAAGTCATTGCAGAAAGCAAGAATCCATATGTTACTGAGGATTCTTATGTTACAAAATGACCCAAAAAGGAAGATTTGTTTTAGTTATGTACTCTAAGGATGAAGATTCAGTCAAAGAATACAGCATCATGACTTTTTTTATCAAACTTTGGAACAGTCTTCCAGGAAGTTTATGGATACTAATGCTCTGAAGTTTAAGATTTACTATATAAACATTTTCAAGGTTGATGCTTTTTTGGTGTTATCACCTTGTCATCTATTTATATTTGTTTCATTACAATTCCATGACTCATAGATATGCCCACCTTCAAGCCTTTCAATGTTCCCAGACTTAATCAACTACTGTTTAAGGTATCTATCAGTCCTTGCCCAGAACACACCAACTCATTTTCTCTGCAATATCATTATTGTTCTGAATTTTTCTATCCAAAATTTCATCATTCAATAACTCATTTTTCACTCTTTTCCAGCCTTTTTTTTCTTCATTTTGTCAACGTAACCTTGTTACTTTTACTTAGCCTTGTGTTCTACTCAAGTTTCCGGATATTTAAAACTGATGAAAACAAGATCAGCACACAGCAGTGCTCAGATAAGTTTACTTCAGGTCTCAAATAGCAACTATAATCATTTATAATGTCTGTATCGAAAAAGTTAAAATTCTGATTTACCAGAAAAAGTATATCTGTTTCACCTCAAAAACCATTACTTTCAGTTAGCCTAAACAGCAATTAAAAGGTAAGGAACTGAGCTGTTGTCATCCAAGAGAAGAGAACTGGATTCAAGACAAGCTGTTAAGAGGTGAAATGATTTCGAAAAGATCAGAACAGTGGGTCATATGAGGAAAGGAACCCTCACAATAAAACACTGAGTTGCATTTGCAAAAACATGAGAAAATCAAGTTACTAACATTGTAAAGCAAAGGCAGACAACCTTTCTGCAGGGTTTTTATAAGCTATGGTTCTGGACCTATCTGCTGCCAACTTCCAGATCTCTAGAGATGAGCCACCACTGGAGATGGATCTGACTGTGGGAGTGGGGTGATTTCACCTCCTAAGACCCGATTCTGAAAGTAGTATGAAAGTGGTCTTGCCTCCTCTTCAAATTCAAAAGGCAATTTACATCCCTGGAGGAAGCACTGTTACCAAGATATCTTGAAGGTACTCTGGATGGCCTGGATTCTTGGCAGGTTCTGATGTACACAGAGGGAGCAGAGCTTTAGAAATTTCTGTCCTGTGTCCTTAAATACAATAATACTGTATCCACATGGTAACAGTTCAGCATTTCTATGACCTTCTCCAAGAGGTTGGCAGGAAAGAGGTCAAGCCTAAAGAAATTGTCAGACCAGAGATCTTGAAAACCAACATAAGAACAGTGTTGGCATGGAGATAGGACATCATCGAAGATGGGGGGGGGGAAGGTGATCAAATGTCAAACACTGGCTAAGTCAATGGATGAACCACTTGACAGTATGTACTTGAGGCTCCAAGACCCACTCCTGGCAGTTAGCCATCAGAAGAATCTTGTGGATGAACCATTCCATAGCATCAATTTCCTCTGCTATATACAAACAACCAAGTGTTTTAACCCTTATGCCCAAAATGCTATTGCTAGCCTAATATTTTAAATCATTTATTTACTTTAAAATGCCATTTTGTCTACATAAACTCACCAATTAACCAAATTGCCCACTACTCAACCCCACATCTTTACAATTATATCAGACTACACAAAGTGATTTATTTAACCACCAAGGACCTGATGGACCTTGTGTGTATGCAGAAACCTACCAGAACCAGCAGATTTTTTTTTTTTTCTTATCTGAAATGGTGCCTTGATTTTGCAAAAGGCATACAATAGGTTACATTAATGGGTTTATATTGGAAAAACAAAGTAATGGGTTTATATTGGAAAAACAATCTCCCTCCATTAATGGATCCACTAAAATTTTTTTCACTTTTAGTAATATGATTCTTGGTTTTCCACTTTTGGCTAGCTGAAAGGGAATTGTCAAGAGCAGTGAGTTTGACAAGTATGACATCACAGCTGCCATGGTCTTTAATAATGGCTTAATTCCTGGTAAAAAAAAAAAAAAACTACAAATTTACAGATAATGAGCATACTACTGATTATGAGAGAACCAACCAAATAAGCATATATATAGTAGAAGACTATATTTGGGTACCTTATTTAAATTTTAACAAAAAACAAATGAAAAACGCTTACTTACATGGGGCATAAAACATAACAAGTGCCTCTCTATTGTTGATGAAGCTATCAAAAGTGGCTTCAGTGAGGTGGTGGATCAAATTCCCCCCTTGGACCGATGCCCATTCATCCATTGGTGAAGGCGGGGGTGGTGGTGAGCCACTCAAGGGATTCTCGGGATCCTCCATAAACTTTACAAAGTCTGTCTCCTGACAAAAAATAAACAGCTCTATAAAATATAGAGTTAAAATTTATACAAGAGAAAACTCTGACACAACACATAAAACCAAACCCACATGATACCATTTAATAGGTCCCATACTCTACTACAGCACTTTTAAAAATATACAAACCTCAAAGATTCCATCTTTTATTCAAATTTTGTTTTAAATTCTTTGCAGTCATCACATGTATTGTTGGTATGATATTGTTAGTTTTATTTTAACTATTTTCAATAATTCTATGACCATATGCTCTGCAGATGCTACAGTGTTTTACTCACTGTCATCATAATGATTTCATTACTATTTTGATTACTGTAATTATCTTAATATTGATGAAGAATTACAATGATTTTTTTAAGTTTCTTACATACCCCACTATACTGTAAAGACCTGTGCCAACCCTCCTTGCCTACACAAGCTGTGGTGGCATTTAGAAGTTTGGGTTTGTGTGACTGAATTTTTGTTTTTGCCATTGTGATTTTTTTATTATGTTTAATCTGTGTTTTTTGTGGTGAATGTCTAATGTAAATATTTATATTTGTTTTTTCTTTTTTTTACTTGGTTTGCTTGAGTGTTAGGGTAGAATGAGTGGCTCCCCTTTACTCGATCTGTGATAGGCTTCATCTGGTTAGGATCCTTTCCCTATCAGAAGCAACATCGTGAATAGATATCTAACGACAGGAACTGCGGTGAAAATAAAAGTCTGTATTGACAACTAAAAAATCAGTTGAACAGCTGTGAGACCGAATCCATTTTCATGTTCCATTCTAAGTTGTACATAGCAGTTACTTAAGACAGTGTCTGTCCCAAATGGGATGGGGATCAGAGAAGGTGCTTCAATATCTGTACACTGACTTTGTTGTAAATGGGATCTAAGATTCTTGTTAGTAATTAGTGAAGTGCTTTTGCGTATAAATGACTACATTATGAGATTCTAAAGTAATTTCTGCCCTCAGTGTCGATGTCATAACTAAAATAAACTCTGTTGTGATCCTCAAATTATTTGTTGACTTTCATGATTATCTTTGGATTATTTTGAAATGAAGTGCTGAGAAAGATAAGGAACTACAGTATTTTATGACATGCCAGAGTTGGAGATTTGTTTATTATATTTTGATTATTGGTAGTATTAAATTAGGCTAAGTTAAGTACAGTACAGGAAGATTCTTTTGATAAACTGCAGTTGTTAGTAGGAAATAAGTTAGGTTAAGTATTAACAACTGATAATTGATAAACTGTGGTAAATAAAATTAGGATAAAGTTCTAAGGTTCTGTCTGAAGGTCTTCAAGTTTTCTTATTAACCTCTACATTTGTTTTCTGACATCTCAACTCCAATAGTGTACTGAAAAAAGCCCCTACAAAGTATGCAGAGGCATAATACAATAATTCCCTCAGGCAAACAGGTGACAAATACAAAAATTGCACTGAAAACAAAAAAAATATAAAATATGAAACATTTAACACTAAGCCATCAAATAAAAAACACATGAAATTATAGATGAGGCAAAACAAAAACTGAAAGCAAACTACTGTGACAAGGGAAGAGGCAAACACATTTCCTGAATAAACATCCGATCCAGATTGAAACTATGCAAAGGTTTAAAAATCTGTGCTACAGACCACTACACTCAGCAAACACCTCCAACTAAAATTACACTTTCTTGTTCAGCCAAATGTTTCAAAAAGCTTATCAGGTACTTGGCTTTTTCCAGGGCAGAGTGCCCACACATTTTTGGGGCACTTTTACAGAGATAGTGGCTTTCCTGTGGAAGGTGGTATCCTTTGAAAAACTCCACAATATTCTCAAGCACAGTGGCTGAAAATGACTGGCATCAGTGCTTTCAGTTGGGTAGATTAACATTCTTGTTTTCATAACAAGACTTAAATGATGAGTAACCAATACTTTTCATTATTCTCTTTGTCATTGCTACCTCAGTTTCAACAAGAGGTATGGGAAAAATCATACAACTGGACTGTCAAGGCATTTCTGGAACTTCCTTTGATATCAAGACTCCAGCATCTCTTTGCAAAGCACTGGAGGAAATGGACCTTGCTGGTGGTCTTATGCTAACCAAACAAGTCATTCTGAAGACCTTTAAGTACCTGAAGATAATGGACAGGTAAGAGTGAGAGCCTAGAATCTTTTGATATTCATCATATGTTGATTATTTACCTACTGAACTATTTCAGACACCATTCCAACACGATACTATTGAATCTTTTGAAGTAGTAGTCATGACACAACTAAATCATCTTGGAAACATGATACTGAGACTCTTTCTTCCACATCTCCATAACCAATTAATAATACTGAAAACATAATCATCCAGATTTTCTTGCCTAGGCCTCTCAGTTGTTAAGTTAGTTTGTTTCAACTTATTTCTCTTCAAGACAAACAAAATATACTTTTGAGTTCACAAACTTCTTAACTAAATTCCACTAGCTTTCCATAAACCTCAGTTCTTGAATAAGTAGTGTCCAAGAACTCTCCAGGATCCATCATCCCCTCACTAGCAAATCTGGACATTCAGAAACTAGATCACCCCACTAATTCATGATAACAGCCTGATATGACTGATGGGGTTGTTTGAACAAAGTTTGTAACATCAGACTATTGAAAAAAATTCACTGCCATCAAAAACTGAGCACAAAAAAAATTCAAATTTACATACCGTTCTTCCTCCATTATAAGGTTTTGTATTCTTATAATAATTGAAATATTTGAAAGTCGGATAGCCACTGACGTCATTGACGCTACAAAGGGTTTGATGCGCTGTGCAGTCAACAGCTGCAAATTCAACCTTTGGATCATCTACAAAGTTATCTGCAGCACTCGTAAACTCTGGTTTTGCTTTCTTGCAATGCCCACACCCTAAAGGGAAAAAAATGAAAAAGATTTTTAGATATAATCAAGTACAGTACAGTGTAATACAGTAATGGGAAACAACCCTACCTATTGCACATTCTTGCCTAATCTTTTCTTGTAGCCATTTTATAATAAATGTTAAAATGAGCCACCACTGAAACCTTACCTTTATTTTGAAAAGAAGTACATATGGCCTTTGCAAAAGTTAGAACCACCTTTCTAAAGAAATAAAATGGCCATCAGTAAGCATGCAGGTGAAAATAGGCCATTGAAGGGTTAAGTAAAGTTCAAAAACAGTCTAATAAGAAAATAAGATCAGTAAAATGAGATGGGTCTTACTATAGTAATGTATAGGGAAAATGTGATGCTTGACTATGTGAAAAATAAAATGAGAATATTGTACCATACATACTGTGGAGTTACAGGGTAAAGTGAAGGAAAAATGGTTGAATAAAAAGTTTAAAATTGACAATTTTTTATGTGACTTTATGCCACGAAAATAAACAGAGGTAATATTTACAAAAATAAACAGAGGTAATATTTACAATAAGGTAACTAGAGGAGAAGTGCCATGTACAAATGAAAAAATTATTTATCAAATATTTGTATATCTTTAGAAGACATTCATATAAAGTATCAGTACATGTAATTAGTATGGAACTACAAAGGCAAAGCGTGCCTACATGACTCTTGGATAAGTAATGGTACTGGTACTACATTATCGAATATCTAGTGAGTACATATTGAAAGTTTTTCTAGCCTAGCCCATCCAAAAATGCTGCAATTATGCCATCCACCCACCTATTCACATTGTTCTTCTTTTATAATATAATCCAGCTTATGACTACAAAAAACCACAAAACAGACTTACAGCCCAAAATTAACAACCTAACCATCAGAGAGCTCTCTCTACCACACCACACTCTATTCAACACTCCCGCCTGCATTTGTTTACATCTTGCTCCCTCCCGCCATTTTCGTCCTATGACGTCACAACAAGAACAGATACTTTTAAACATAAAGAATGCTTTGCTATAAAAGCATCTTATAAAATTAAATATGTGATTTTGATACATTTTGTAACACCCATAACATTTCACTAATGCAGAAAAAAAATAATAATGATTAACTTCTAAATCTAACATATAATCACATATGAGTTAATATAAGAATAATTTGACATATATAATGTAGCTGTTCATCAGAAGTAAACTTCATTTTCTGGATTATACAACCAAAGCACAAGCGCATACACACACACATACATACACACACACACACACACACAACAACCTGCTACATGGTGGTGTGTAAACAACCAATAACAATGCAGTGACAACCTTACACAACACCACATCAGGCTTTCATTAAAGCTATATCTATCTGCAATAACTGAACTCAAGTGATGTTTACTTACATGGAGCATAAAACATGACAAGAACATGTTTTTTCTTTTTCAAGAAAGGTTTATAATTCTCATCTGTTAAATGTACTACTGAAGACTCCACTTCTGACCATGGCTTTTCTGGAGGGGGAGGAGGTGGAGGTTCCTGAAATTTCCAAACACTGATAAATCACGATGTAGATGCTGAAAACTTATTCAGAGATAAAGGGTTTGCCTTAAAACTCCCCAAAAATTTCTAATAAAAGAATTTATAATTGAACATAGCAAATTTTTGTGTGACAGACACAAGGTGGGCGAATAAAACTGTTGATTGGGCTGCCGTGATGACTGAGGAGTGGTGGATGGACAGTCCTTAGTGACAGAATAAAACAGGAACAAGGATTCTGACACAGTATACATATAACAAAGCACAGTTATTTAGAAAGATAAGCCTCATACAGATGTATAGTATGGTGCTTGAGTAGGTATTGCTTGTAACTTAATAGGAAGAGCAAGATATCCACTTTATACTGAAGACGTATTTGCTACTAACCCCATAAGTCTATGTCTAAAAGATTCCACATATGAATAAATGAAAGGCTGGAGGTACATAATGGGAAGAATCCCCTATGTTATTCCCAGAAAGTAAAACCTGGCCAGCACTACTTCTGGTCCCAAACAATAATAAGCATTCATCAATTAATATATCAATTCCTAATTATGTCAATTCCCTAAGATAAAATCTTCATTTACAACAGAAAAATGATCCAAATTACATCTACAAACCAAAAAAGTAAAAAAACATCAGGATGACCTGCCTGAGCCAGTACAACACCAGGATCTCAAGAGGAAAGCTTCTTGGAATGCCCTATATGAGTTGCATCTGAGATCTCTGATTCTCCTGGGGTAGTGCCAAGCAGCTCTGACTGGGCACAGAAAAAGATCCCCTTCACTAGCAGCACGCAAGATAAGGAAGTAAGGGCAAAAGACTCTGTGAAGTGGTTGTGGACCTGGAATTTGGGTCTTCATTATGATATTAACTGCAAAGGATAAGCCCACAAGTCCTGCCTCTAGAATGAGTACCTATATCAAACAAAAATGCAGTCTCTTGACTCATCTTGTTCAGGTTGTGAACACCTGCTTATGTAGTGATCTACTGTAGGTCAGACTGTCAGGAGAAGAGTCTGAGAGCAGGTACCAGGATATCTGGAAGTCGAGGCTGAGGAAAAAAAAGCCTTGACTGTGGTGACAGAGGAGAGGCAGCACCAGTTGTGCCAGTTAACTGAACTTTAATTTGAGTTATGTTGGCAGCTTCTGAATAAGAAGAAGAAACATTCAGTTGGCCAGCAAGCCAAGGAACAAGGTGAGTGAGCTGCCAGAAGAGCATTTAAAGAAGCTGGTAGAGGGGCAGGTGTGCTACACAACACTGATCTTAAAAAGGACACAATACACAGCACTCATGCCATGCACTAGCATAAGAGACATAAGACATACCACAAAAAAGCCCAGAAAGGCTAAAATACAAAAATATAACAGTGATATGCAAAAAGACAAAGCAGGACAAGTTTGGCTTTAATTACCAACTCTAACTAGCACAAGACTTCCCAGGCTAGTTAGCACCCAAAATGCAGGAAAGTAATGAAAATACCTATAAATACTTTACACAAAGCACAAAATACTAATTTACTAGTAAAATGCAAGGTAGGAAAATTAGAAATAAAGTAATAAATAATGACTGAATTACACAAGATACCCTTAAACACCAGAGCTACCTCATGGTTGAAGAAATGCCCTACAGTAAAGCCCTCACTATTCTGCACTATTTGGGGAGTGACTTTGTCAAATTTGCTGACTGTCTGGGTAAACAAAATTTACTTCATACAAGTTAGTCTACGGTAGATCATTTTAATCAAATCTGTATTATATACAATAATCCAAAACAATTATGCATTACTGAAGTTACAGTACATGCTAGAAGGGTCTCAGAAGTATATGCCTACCATTTTTTTAAGCTCACAGACTAGGCTTGACTAAATCCATGTAAGCACAATAGCTTAGGCTATCTAATAATCATAATTAGTATCACCAAAAAATTTATGCAAGACACAACTTTTATAAACTAAATACATTTCTTATATTTTAAAAATTAAACCACCATCACTTTTTAGCATTTTTGTATTGATTATACAGATAAATCAGCTGATCACATGTAAAAAAAAAATGATCCTGTTATCTTTCAGATTCTTTTAATGAGCTTTTGAACTTCCATTTTTATTATATTCTGCATAAAAGGACTCCATTTACTGTATCATATATTTTTAATTGACTTTAATGTTTTGAAGGTTAACTTCATTTAACAATTATCCAATGTACAGCTGGTGATTAAATTAGTGACAGGTTGCAGGCCTACTTTATTTATTTAAACTTTTTACAGTCACTAATTTCAACAGTAATTAATTGTTTTTTTTATTGTACCATGGTTTAGTATATTTTGTTTTATATGCTCATTTAATTATAAAAAGCTATATCAGCTTAAAAGTCTGTACAGTTTTTATAAACGTAATTTCAGCAACATAATGACAGGTTCTAAAATAACAAGCTCAGTAATTGTTAGCAAAAGTTGTTAAAAGCGAAATGCCGAAGAATATATCCCCTTAACACATTTCATAAAAATAATCACAAAAAACATGTCAAATAACTTATAAGACTGAATACCTCAAACTATTTCAGGCTGGACTAGCCTAAAGATGAATAGCTTAAGGTGCATCAAAGCAACTAAATTACTGTGCCCAAAAAAATAATGCACATTAATCATTGTATAATGCAAAGTTATAAATGCATTAAAAGTGAATTGAAAAACTTGGCATTATTCAAAACTTCATTAAAAGTGTATGCCTAAATCAGCTGATCAAAAATAAAAAAAGCTATCCTTATATCTCTTTTATTAGCTTGCTTCACGTTTACTTTGTTTAGCATTAATTCTTTAACACAGCATATATGGCAAGCAGCAATGTACTGGTAAGACAAGGGACACATTTAATTTTATAAATCACTTTAACTTTCAATTATCTGAAGTCTTAATTTTATTTATATATTAAAATGTCAAATAGGAAATCTTGGAAACTTACCTCTCAGCTTCTACATTTAACAAAAATATCCAGCAAAATGATCTGGTATTCAATTATGTGCCTACATTATCCAAAAATCTATATGAAAAGGGACAAAATTAATAAGATTTTACTGTATTTTCAATCAATTTATCAAAAATAGAAGTTTAATAATTAAAGGATTAATAAAATTAAGTAATAAAAAATTAAGGAAAAATATGATTTTCATAATAAAATTAAGCTTCACATATACTTACCAAGTAATTACATAGCTAATAGTTTCAACTCGCATGGCAGCTTAAATGCTGAAATTTGCAGTAGCGCTTCTGTTTTAGTGTAGCTGACTACACAGCTGAAGAGCTCAATTTGTTTGTGCCCTAGGTCCATGTGAGGGGAGGAGGAAGGGCTCCAATTCTGTAATTACTTGGTGAGTATATATGAAACTTAATTTTATTATGAAAATGACATTTTCATATAAGTAACTTACAAAGTAATTACATAGCTGAATCCCACACTGACAGGAGGTGGGATATAGGACATATTCTACTCCAAAACCTACAGTAACGGTAATGAATTTCAAATAGAAAAGTAGCTAGCATTGATAAAATACTTGTAGTAACCTTACCTGGTAAGAGCTACTGCAGGAAGATACTGCCTCTGGCTTTATAGTCGTGGAGCGGCTCTACTTAGTAGGAGCTTTGCAGCAAAGGAGTTTTCTGATGGCTAGCAAAGCATCAATAGTTGCCCTTGCCCTGATAGAGTACCACAATAAAAATAATCAGACAATGCTGTCACCTACACCACGATAAAAAACCACCACCCATCCACTGAGGGTGGTGGGTACTCCAGGTGCATGGTACCCCCAGGGCTCCCTTAAGACTCAACACCCTATGTCATGGCAAAGAGAACAAGGATAGAAGGAATGCTTCTTACACTTCGTTCCCCAAAACCATGCCAGCCACTGACAATGGACCCAGGGTACTGCAGTTTTCAAATACTGTTTCCATTTCATGTAAGTATTAAGTCTCAAAAATCAAATTATACCTCCAATATCCCAATCGAAGAATAGAGGAGAGACACAAGTTATGTCTAAAAGCTAACGAGGTAGTGACAGCTCTGATCTCATGAGCTATAACCTTAACGGAAGACAAAACATCCTCTTGAATCCGGAAAAGCACTTCAGTAATAAGGTCCCTTAAAAAGAATGATAAGGCATTCTTAGAAAGGGGTTGGGAAGGACTTTTGACAGAGCACCATAAGTTAATAGCAGGTCCTCTGATTCTCTCGGTCCTATGTAAGTAGTACCTTAACGCTCTCACAGAGCAAAGAGCTCTCTCTTCCTCTTCTGGGCCCAGGATCTCCAATTAAGTTCTTAATAGTAAAAGAACATGGCCAGGGCTTGGACAGAGTCTCACTCTTGGCCAGAAAACTGAGGGTAAACAAACAGACTGTCTCCTTGCAAGAAACCAACCTTTTATCAATAGCATTAAGCTCACTGACCCGCTTAGCTGTTGCTAAAGCCACAAGGAAGAGGGTCTTCCTAGTAAAATCCCTTAACGATGTCAAATGAAGGGGCTCAAAGTGGGGGCCAGAAAACCATTTCAGGACTACATTTAGGTTCCAAGTAACTGACTCCGACTTCTGTTTGGATGTGTCGAAGGATTTAATAAGGTCTGAAAGATCCTGGTTTGAAGATAGATCCAAACCTCTGTGACAAAAAACAGAGCCCAGCATGGCCCTGTAACCTCTAATGGTAGAGGAAGACAGGCCTCTAGAGGATCTCAAAAAGAGCAGAAAGTCCGCAATCTGCGTTATAGACATATAAGAAGACGAGATGTTATGTCTTCTACACCAGCTGTGGAAGACTGTCCACTTAGCTTGGTAGTCCTTGCTAGAGGACTGATATCGCCTCTGCAGCTGGTCATAAAAAGCCTTTCACTCTAATGAGTTTCCTGACAGTCTGAATCCTGTGAGGGCAAGAGAGGATAATCCTTGTTGGAAGCGCCTGAAATAAGGCCGTCTGAGAAGCCTTGGTTTTTGTGGAAAAAGTCTCGGAAAGGCTACTAGTTGTCTGAGGAGATCCAGGAACCACTCCTTCAGAGGCCAAAACGGTGCTACTATGGTCATCGTCGCATTCTGATGGGTCCGAAACTTATTTAAAACTTCCCTTACCATGCTGAATGACGGAAAGGTACACAGGTCCAGGTTTGACCAATCCTGGAGCATGGCATCCATCATCCATGCCAGAGGGTCCAGGGCTGGAGAGCAAAACTGTCACTTTTCTCACTCATTTGTCCATTAGGACTCTCATGTAAGTCCCTAATTGGGCCATAGTGTTAGCAATCAGACCGAATTTCTGGTCAAATCTGGCTTCGAGACTGGCAATGGGGTTGGGGTCAGAAGCATGAGAGCCAGGTAAAAGAGTAGGTGGTACAGTCAGAGGGATGGCAATGGGAGAACAGGCAGTTACAGGGGAAGAAATAACAGGCAATTCGACTACACCTGACTTCGATGCAGTCTCTACGCTAGCTAAAGACCTAGCTTCGGCTCTAGCAGCTGCCTTTCTTTTCCTGTGCATACTTGTCCCCTACAATTAACACTGATGGTATGATAATCATAAGATGCTTTCGCCAATTTTGTCTTGCAGCTTTTGCAGCAAAAACGAATACAGTAAACCCTCCATATTCGCGTTCTCAGGATTCGCGGAGTCACGCATTCGCAGGTTTCTCTGTGGAACGTATCTACCCATTGTTCGTGGAAAATTCTCCCATTCGCAGTATTTTTCACTGAGAAATATTCACTAATTACTGTGTTTTCATATAATTTTCATGAATAAATGCACTTTTTGTGATAAAACTATTAAAATACTCTGGTATGAGCATTTTTACAGGGTTTTTCTTGAGTTTAAACTATCAAAATGGGCAGTTCTAAGTGTTTTTAGATGGGTTTTAAGTATTTGTGGATTTTAGCTATTCATGGGGAGGTGCGGTACGCATCCCCTGCGAATACAGGGGTTCACTGTTCTAGATGCACTAGAGTCCAACATAGTCAGTAAAATCACGTCTTAATCAGTGTAATACAGGTCTCAAAAATCCCCCTAAACTAACTATAAATGGCACAAAGGCTACCAAAAGCAAAAATGCTTCACTAATATGGAGAACAGTACAACCCATACGGCGATACAAATTCCAAAATAATGCTGCTCATACAACAGAAGTTCAGTTGTTCACCCACAGAGACGAATTGAGCTCTTCAGCTGTGTTGTACCTATTCTTCCCCGAAATAAAAGCGCTACCGCCAACTTGAAAATTCATGCTGCTGCATGAGTTGAAACTATTAGCTATGTAATTACTTGGTAAGTTAGTTATATGAAGAGATAAATCAAACACGAAAACGCAAACCCAAACAGCACAGAAAGCAAACTTTGGAGTTTCTCCAAGCTGGGAACTGTGCTGGCAGCAACAGCAAGGGAGCATTCGTGGGCAATGTCTGCAGGGAGCTCCAGGTGGCAAAAGCATACAGTAGTCCATAAAGCAAAACCTTGCAGTGCCCAGGGACATTTAATAACCATGAATGTGAAATACAAGAGTCATAAGAGTACAGCAAATAATATAAGAACAACATATAGACAAATAACATCCATAATAGGCTCCATCACATTTTACTAGTCAACTCTATGCTAAACATAGCAAAAAAGAGTTTTGGAGAAGAAATGAAATGTAAAGCATAAGGAATTTTATATATAATAAAAGTAAAACATCGTTTATCCGAAAACTTTTACCACAAAAATTATCCGCTAACCCCCATACCAACAAAGACCCAGACAAAAGGAACTTGAACCGAGTGTCAAAATATGTAGAAATATTATAGAACTTAATAACTGAAGAATATTTTAATCTAAAATATCCACTAAAACATAAATGCTATGTTAAATGATTAGACAGAATACAAACTATAAATAAACTCACATAAACAAACTGAGAACCATAGTCAGCTACCCTATGCAGAGGATAAAATATTATACCTGTACAAAACATTCAACACAACACAAACAGCTTGTTATAAGTTGAAATAAGGCAAAATCTTACCTAACTGGAACCTAGGACCCATGGGAAGTATGTGCAGTGTGGCTATCTAGCCAGCAGAGGATGGTCTTTTTATGGGTCAGGAAAGGAGTCCATCAAATTCAATTCAACCATGAATGTGGGCTATTGTAAACAATGGGATTGTTATGAAATAATATAAATCCTCAAAACTGCAAGCTCTAGGCAACTTAGTACATTAACCGATCTAATCAAGCCACTATGTCACGATTTTACCCTAATACTGTACAACTTGAAACAACAAAAACTGAAGCAACAGAAAGTTACCAAATGGAAGGACAGAAAAGGGAATAGATGAAAAGTAAAAGGCAGATAGCAATAACTGGCAGCAGAAGGATGCAGCAACTACCTGCAATCTTGTACTGTACATAAGGGACCACAACAATAAGAATAAGTAGTCACGTGAACAATAAGTAGCGGTACTGTAACTTGTTACCTTCGGATCCATCATGAATTCTACAATCTTATCCTTTTCTCTCGCAGTTGACACATCAAAGGCAAATTCTCCATCTTTGAAATACTTGATAGTTGGATACCCTTTTATGGAGAATTCAGTACCCAATTTAGTTTCTTTTGTAGTATCCACAGCAGCCAACTTCCCAGCAACCTAAAATCACAAATACCCCAAATAAAAATTGAAAATCCAAACTGGTGTATATTGCCAACTCAATGAAATTAAATGCAATATTCAATGTTACGTCAATAAAAATATCAAAATTGCCTGATTATTGCATATTAATGATAATCATCTTTAATTCTACTATTATAATATTACAGGCATTACCTACAGTGCAGCTAAAATGGAGAGAAAAGAGCTATCAAAGGAGACTAAACTTAAAATACATACAGCAACTGAGTAACTTACCCCTTTTTCCTTTAGTAGAGATGCAGCAGCAGTGTATTCAGGTTTCATTCTCTTACAATGACCACACCAAGGAGCATAAAACATGACTAGCACTGAGGATTCACCCTGTAAAACAGTTTTTGAGATCTTAACCAATAGTCATCGCCTTAATTGTCATTAATATGAATATCTTAACAAGAAAACTGAGTTACATTTCTATTCATATAAGGATTAACCAAGAGACTGGTTCTTACATGAAATCTGAAAACAGAACAAAGCAAGATTAATGAAGTCAAACAACTAGCTGCAAAGAGACCAAAGAGAATGGATACTAGAAGTAGATGGACTATTTTGTGCATTCACACAACCCCCAGACACCTTTTGCACTTTTTTGCAGTCCTTATTCAGACATTTCTTTTAATTCTCATCTTGTTTTTGCACTGTAGCCTACGTAATTAAATTAGAGAGCCACAAGTGACAAATTACATTATTTTTTCCAATTTGTGATGACAAAATGAGAAGAGATAGCACTGGATATCACCCAACAATCAACTTGTTTGCTTGTGATAATTGTGGAATTCTGAAAGTCCTACCAGTTTTGTTGACTTGGAGAGGTGAGCAACAAAAGCATTACCCTAGGATTACATATGCTGCTTTTCCTACAATTTTATTTTCATAGTTAAAAGCTAACAGCTGTAAATGGTAGACTAATTGGTGTCTTTAACTTTCAGAGTAACTTTGGTGAGTTCTTATTTGTTTTTGCACTCTTCCCATATCAGCACTATTTAACTGTTTATTATACAAAACACATTAATTATAACCGGCCATATTCCAGGTAAAAAGGAACCAGCTAAGTTTTCCTAAGTTACAAGAAGAAAGGTTCAGCTGTACATCCCTTGCCTGTAGTCCACTATCAGCCACAACCCATACTCATTCTTCTGTGCAGCCTCCAAATGCACTGGACATGTGCAATGCACCCTCAGTCAACTCCAAGTTTTTTACCATGTTTTACGCCTTTTTTGCCAGTTTTTATTGTGCCTTTTCAAGTCCACATTTTCCGAAGTGGTTTATTTGAGCACTCTTTTCCCTCATTTAAAGTATCAAAGAGCTTGGAGAGTTTTTCCATTTTGCCTCCCTTTTGTGTCAGTTGTCGTTGTCTCATCACATCCCTATGATTATGTGCTATTTTTATTTTGGTATTCATAAGCTCATTTTTAATTCATTTTGTATCACAACTTAGTTTACATACAGTAACTTGTGTCCATGATTAACCCTTATTAGAGATTTTTATTTTACCTCAATACTCAGTAATGTGTCTAGTACATGTATCTCCAGTTTTTTTAGTATTTCTAGATTGACTTCCACTGCACATTTATTTATGATACCGAACTAAGCCTAAACTCAGAGTTCAGTGGATATTCTTTTTACGGTAACTATTGCCTTGCAATCTGTTCTTTTCTATTATCACTCCTATTTTTGCGTTTTCATTTAAGACTATGAAATTTACACATTTTACTATTACAGGAATGTTACCTTTATTTTTTTAGGAAATATACTTATTATTATTTACAATCAAATTAATGCTTTTTACAGTGTCTTTGTTATCCTTCCCTAGGCTTGTGCTAGATTTCAGGGAAGGATGTTATCCTTATTTGAGCATAATGAACAACAAGCTTTTATTTCAAATATGTTCTTTTTGCATATTCACTGTGAATTATTGTTTTTATGCATTAAATTTGATTTTTTTTTCGGTTCTGTTCACAGTATGGCTGTCATGTGTTTCATTTCTTCTTTAAATTCATTTCATCAATGTTCTATACTATGTTACTCCTATGCTTCCCCTCCTTGGGCTGACATTCTCAGGAGGATGCTGGCGTAACCATTCTCCTTTCACAGGATGGTAAAGCACACAATTTTTAAGGCCACAATCACTACAGTCCTTTTGTGGACACTTTATTTTCCCCGCCCAGCAGGCTGTCCTTAGCACAGTGCTAAATGGGTGGTACTTACAGTTTCTTTCTCTTTCCTTGTGGTCTTTGAAATTTTGAGCCCCTTGCCACATCTACATCTTTTGTGTTTCTACTTTTAAATAATAAAATGAGACTTTTACAATAAAATACTTTTATATATGCTTACCAAGTAATTACATAGCTAACAGTTTCTAGTATAGGCAGCTAAAATTTGAAACTTGCGGTGGCGATTCTTTTGTTTTGGTAAAGGTGACTAGGCCCGCCCACTTTCGGGAAAGAAGAGGAGCAACTGAGCAAAGTGCTTCAATTTGTTTTTGCCATTAGGCCCATGCGAGGGGAGGAGGGAGGGCTCCCATTCTGTAACTACTTGGTAAGTGTATATAAAACTTATAATCATAAAAATGTCATTTTCATATAAGTGACTTACCAAGTAATTACATAGCTGATTCCACACTGACAGGAGGTGGGATACATGGACTATTCTACCCCCATACCACTAGATAATGTAATGAAGTCGAGAACAGAAAGTTTGCTAGCATTGGGAGTATGCTTGTTGTTTCCTTACTTGGTAAGAGACACGCTGCAGGAAGATACTGCCTCTGATTGGCGCTCATCTTACTCAGTAGAGGCGAGGCTGCAAGGCCACAGATCGCCTCTTACATCAGTTGGAGCCTTACAGTGAAGGACATCTCCGAACACTAGTAAAGAATATAAAATTGCCCCTGCCCAGGACACAGTACCAACACAAAAGAACCAGGTACCAATGCTGTTACCTACACCAAAAATTTAAAAACACCACCACCCATTAAAAACTGGTGGGTATCCAAGTACATAGTACCCCGACTCCCCTAGAACTCAACACCCTAGTTTAAGGCAAAGAGAAAGGATGGAAGGGATGCTTCATACATTCCCTCCCCCAACAGCATGCCAGCCACCGATAAAGGACCCAAGGTACTGTAATCACTAAGAACCGTTTCTACATCCCTTAAATAGTGGGATGCAAATACTGGTTTACATCTACAATACGCTGCTTGGAGAATGTCAGAAAGAAACAGGGTATATTTAAATACTAAGGATGTGGCCACTACTGCCCTGATTTCAAAGCAGGTAAAAGCTCTTCTCCTAATTGAGAATGGGCTTCTCGAATAAGGTCTCTTAGGAAAAAAAGGAGAGTGCATTCTTTGTAAGAGGATGCAAAGGATCTTTGATCGAAGTCCAGAGATTACTGGAAGGCCCCCTTATCTTCTTGGTCCTCTGAAGATAAGGGCAAAGAGCTCTCTCTTCTTCCTCTGATCCTAGTATCTCTTCCAAATTCTTGATATTAAAAGAATGAGGCCAGGGCTTTGAAGGATTCTCATTCTTTGTGAGAAAACCAAGGGTATATGAGCAGATCACATCTCCAGAAAACCCGATCCTTTTATCTATGGCCAGTATTTCACTGACCCTTTTAGCTGTTGCTAAGGCCACCAGGAAGAGGGTCTTCTTAGTCAGATTCCTGAACGAAGCGGTATTGATAGGCTCAAAAGGTGGACCAGAGAGCCATTTGAAGACCACGTCTAAGTTCCAAGATGCTAGTTCTGTCCTCCTCTGTTTACCTGTATGAAAAGACCTTATCAAATCAGAAGGGTCCTGATTTGAGGATAAGCCCAGGCCCCAGTGCCTGAAAACAGAGATAAGCAGAAGAGCCTCTGGAGGTTCTTAGGTATAAAAGGAAATCTGCAATCTCTGTCAGAGTTGTTTAGATGAATAGATGCCATTCTTTCTGCACAAAGTGCAGAAAATGGACCATTTGTTCTGGTATGCACTGCAGGAAGACTGACGTCTGCATTTCCAAATAGCTTCTGCAGGCTCTCGAAAAACCCTTAGCTTTGAGGAGTTTCTTGACAGTTTGTAGCCTGCCAAGCTAGAGTAGACAACCCTTGATGAAACCTCTTGACGTGGGGTTGTCTGAAAAGATTGTCTTTGAGGGAGCAGCCTCGGGAAGTCTACAAGAAGCCCCATGAGATCCGGAAAGCATTCCTTTAGAGGCCGAAATGGGGCAATCAGTATCATTGATATGTTCTGGTGGGATTGGAATTTGTTCAATACCTCTTGTATCATTCCGAAGGGAGGGAAGGCATATAGCTCCTTGTTGGACCAGTCCTGAAGCATTGCGTCCGTTGCTCATGCCAAGGGATCTGGGACTGGTGAGCAAAAAAGAGGGTTCTGGGCGTCACAAAGAGGTCCAGAGTCGGTCTTTCCCAGTCTCCACAGAGCCAAGCAGACTAAAGGATGTAGAGTCCACTTTGTGGGGATGACTTGGCTGCCTCAGCTCAGCTGGTCTGCCAGCACATTCAGTCTGTCCTGGATGAATCTTGTCAGTATTCTTGTCTGATTCTGGTTTGCCCAGACAAACCTCTCTCACTGCTTATGAAGTGAAAAGGAATGCGTTCTCCTGCTTTGCTTATGTCGGCAAGACTACTTGCGGTGTTGTCTAAGTGGACTGCTATTGTTTTGTTCTACACCTCTGAAGCAAAGGCTTGCAGCCACAAGTGAATTACCTTTAGTTCTCTCACATTTATGCGCCATTCCTTTTGTTCTTGCAACCATGTCCTGGAGACTTCTCTGTCTCCCAGAGGAGTGCCCCAGCCCAAGTCCAATGTGTCAGCAAAGAAGCTTAGGTCGGGGTTCTGAGGGCATAGGTGACTTCCTTCTAACAACCTGCCTTCTGACCGCCACCAAAGGAGGTGTTTCTTGATGTTCTGAGTCACCGGAAGCACGAACGAGTCTGGACGACTTTTCCTGTCCAAACTGGCCCTGAGGAAGAACTGTAGATCTCTCATATGAAGTCTCTCCAGGGAGACAAACTATTCTATGGATGCCAACGTCACGAGGAAACTCAGCCACCTGTTGGCCGAGCAGTTCTGAAGGGAAACTCTTCTACCGTACGTAGACAGGACTCCACTCTCTTGGGTGATGGAAAAGCCCAAAAAAGACGAGAGTCCAGAGTCATCCTAAAATAAACTATCTCCTGTGACAGAACCAGCTGGAACTTCTGATGGTTGATCAACAATCCTAAATCCTGGGTTGAAAGAAGAGTTTTCCGAAGGTCCTCCACACATTGTTCCTTCATTGGGAATGAAAGGGAGCCAAGTAATCTAGGTAAGTGAGATGTTTATCTCCATAGATAAACCATGCTGGGGAGCCAGAACACGTAAACTTGAGAGCCATTGCTAATCAAAACACAAATCTCGAAATTGGAAGATCTGGTTCTGGAAATACAAATCTTAGGTACTTCAGGTCTGGGTAATAGAATGTGGAAGTACACATCTTGCATGCCTGTGAGACCATCAGTCTCCCTGGCGGCTGGAAGGCGCGCAAGAATGAAGCGATTCATCTACATACGAAACTTTGTCTTTTGAACAAATACGTTCAGGGCACTAACATCCAGGACCAGTCTTCATCCTCATGTTGATTTAGGGACTACAAACAGCCGATTGTAGAATGCCTCCGAGCTTGGATCTGTGACTACCTCTATAGCCCTCTTCTCGAGGAAGGGTGCGCTTCCACTCCTGTGAGGAGCAAAACCTCTTGAGCCTGGGTAAGCAGTCAAGGCAGTGGGTTTTCTTGGCTAATGGGGTCTTCCTGTGCAGGATTGAGTAGCCGACAGAGGACTTCCACTCGTTGTTTGCCCTTTCTTGCTCCCAACTCTCCCAAAGAAGGCTGCTTTCCTGGGTCACGGAGGACACTGGCTTCACTTCCAGCTAGGCTGAGATTTTCTTGATTGAGCAGAGGAGCTAGCCTGCTCCATGAAAGAAAAGGAGTGCAGAGAAGTTGTCTTGGTGCTAAGCGAGGAAGCTCCTTAGGAGCGCCATGAGGATTGCAAAGGCTGTTTGTAAAACAAAACAATCTTATTCACCACCTACTGAGAATAAAAACTCACGCACCAGGAGAAGAGAAGGGCAGATTTCTGGGCTGTGGTGACTCCCTTCATGGTATTAAAGTGCAAAGCTCCTCTCCTTCAAAATCCCCATGGCTTGAGCAGGTTCCCAAACTGGGTACATGTACCCCCAGGAGGTATTGCCGTTTCAGAAGTGTGGTCTGAATATTTTGGATAATAATAAAAGGTATGTATTGTATGTGCTGGATCAAAATAAATTACCTTAGTAATACTTTATTTCTGTTATCACCATTTAAGATACCTATATAATCTACATGCAGACTCCAAATTTAAAATATCAGAATATTAAAATGTTCTTTTTTAATATTAAGCTCAATTTTTTAGTGTTAGGGGTACATGGGAACCTATAAAAAATCCCAAGGGGTACCGAGGAACAAAAAGTTTGGGAACCTCTGGCTTAGAGAGAGGCCAATTCTCGAGGTCTGACTCTAATCCCTTTATCTGCACAGGAGAGACACCAAAAAGATCTGAAGACAAATATGTCAGTACGGAAGGGTGTTCCTGAATCTTTCTAGCAAGGGCGCCCACCATCCAGTCTAAAAAGCTGACCACTTCCAATATCTTGAACATATTCTTAAGCAAATGGTCGAAGCTCGACTGAAGAGAACATTATTTTGGCCGTTGAAAAGGCCAACCTATGAGAAGAGTCAAATAGACCGGAGAAGTCCTCCTGGGAGGAGGAAGCACACCCAAGGAAGGAGCTTCTCTAGTGGCGTAACACTGGTATCTCCTATTCAAAACTCTTGTAGGGGGGTTGCTGAAGGAAGCCTTGCCTTTCTCCCTCTTGTCCGAAAGCCAAGTCTCAACCTCACTCAGTGCCTTCCTTGCAGAGGTGGAGAGCACCATCTAAGACAACTTGGATGACTCAGCTGGAAGACTGCTCATCTGAAAAGTAGATGCAGGTGAAGACAGAGCGGTCGGAGAGAAAAAGGTAGGAAAGCTGCATAGAAGAAACTGCAACAGTGCTACATATGCAGGAGGAGAATCTTCCTCTGGATCCTTATCCACCTCCTCCTCGACCGATGACACGGGAGACAAGGACAAATCTCTAGCAGGTTTCACAGAAGAAAAAGGTTTCTTTAAAAAACCCAAAATACCATCCAGTTGTTGCTGAATGGGGGGCAAGAGACGGATCCATAACTGACATCGAAGCTTGTTGCAGATGAGATGGTGCCACCAACGCCTGAACTGGCTCCGAGCGCTTACAAGAAGAGCCTGGGTGACCAGGCGCCACCGTACGATGGGAATTCTCCAACTGAGCAAGGAATAATGGACACTTGGAAGTTTCTGGCTGCTCGGGAGTCACTGGGCATTTGGAGGCCACTGAATGCTTTGGCACCAACAAGTGCTTGGGAGCCAATGGGCGCTCGGGCACTACTGGATGCTCAGGTGTTACTGGAAGCTCAAGTGCCAATGGGCACTCGGAGATTGCTGCGCTAACTGGTGCCGCTGGGCACTTGCACATCTAAACATTGGGAGAAGGTTCAGGAGAAAAGCATTCGGGTACTGCTGCGCCAACTGGCGCCACTAGGCACTTGCGCCTGGGAACGTCGGGAGAAGGTTCAGGAGAAAAGTGCTTGGATACTGCTGCGCTAACTTGCGCCACTGGGTGCTTGCGGCTGTGAACGTCGGGAGAAGGTTCTCAGGAAAAGCGCTTGGGGCTGCTTCAAAACTGCAAGACATAACCGACACCTTAACCTTCTTGCATGGCACCCGAGGTGAACGAGACACATCCACTGTAGACCTTTTCAGTGGTCTAGACACACGACTAAAGCGTCACTGGTGCCTCTGTTCAGGGTTGGAAGCCTCTGAACTAAAGCAAAGGTGGTAAGCCTCCGAGAAGACGCCTTTCCGCTGGCTGTCTGTCGTCACCTGGGACTTATTACAAGTGCAACTGAGGGGCCAACTACCCGTGGGCGCACGCCACATACCTCCCTTGGGCCTCTGGTATGGCTTCTCCCAGGTTTAGGGGAGTATGCCAGGGACCTTCACCTACGAGAATCGGCGGGACAGCAAGCAAGCTCCTCCACTAACACTTCACTATTATCACTCACTTTATGCTCCATAAGGGTTTGCACTGAAGCCCCTAAATGAGCCACTGTGTTCACTAGCAATTAAAACTTGCGATCGAATTTAGACTCCAGACGGGTAATGGCACTGGGGTTGGGAGTGAGAGAGCTGGGTAAAGGATCGGGTGGTACAACTGAGGAAGTGGGAATGGGAGAAATCACAGGTAAAGATGACAGGCACATCAATAGAAAACCTAGAAGATTCCTGACTAGCTATAGTTTTTTCATGCTTAATGGTCACTTTTCTCTTCCTATCCCTCTCTAACTTTGTTATATGAAAATTTAAATCTCCCACTGTTTTGGATCCAAATCCTCACATTCAGCACATGGTTTCTCTAACAAACATACCTGACCCCTGCAAGTCGTGCACAAAGTATGTGAGGTATGTAAGTCATACCTAGCTCAGGTTAATGCCATATTGCAGCCTTTGCTGCAATAATGAGTACTAGTCTTACTTGTGTCTGACATCGGCAGCAAACATGTCAAGAAACAAAGTTCAAAAGTCACAAACAAGAGGTCAAATCCGTGATAATTAAAGGTTTTTTAATTAAAATCCTATCCCTCTCTAACTTGATAGATGAAAAATGACATTTTTATAATAAAATAAGATTTTATATCATACTTACCTGTTGTTTACATATAGCTGTAATTCTCGATCTCGACAGAAAATTCAAAACTGGCGGTCCCAGCTAATATATGGTCAGGTGATACGACTACCCCGCCCTCTACCGGGTACCTGGATCCATTTCCATCAACAACTAATCATATTTTCTATGTCCCCTTGTCCCTTGCAGGAGGTGGGTGGGAATGTTTATATATGTAAACAACAGGTAAGTATGATATAAAATCTTATTTTATTATAAAATGTCATTTTTATACATGAACTTACCTGTTGTTTACATATAGCTGATTGCCACATTGAGGCGGTGGGCATGGACAGCTGTAAGTGTTAAATGGAAAAACCTGAGATCATCAGGCTAAGAAAAACGTCTTAACTTTGGATCCTTACCTGCTAAGGAAGCTGTTTTTCTCGGTTACTGCCTCTGTAACCTGCTATCCTTAGTGCAACTGCGGGGCCTAGTAGCTCAGACGCAGGTTGCTATATGGAGAAAGGTCTGTTGGCCCAGCCGTCTTCGACACAATCAACCAAAGCATATAATGCCCCTGCTCAGGGCGCAGTACTCAAAGCATCCACCATCATATCACCCAACCATAAAAACTCACACCAACCTATTAAAATTAGACCTACTAGGCCATCTAACCTCTTAGGCTCTAGTAGTCGACCAAAAAGAAAACTTCTGCACCCAAGGAAACTAAGGAGAGGATCTAGAGCCTCTGGTTTCCTTGCCTATCACCGTGTCAGACGCAATAAAGGGACCCAACGCACTGCAGTCTTCATATGTGGTTTGGATCTGTCTCCAGATAATGCGAGGCAAAAACAGACGAACATCTCCAATAAGTTGAACTTAGAATGTCCTTTAAAGCCATGTTCTTCTTGAAGGCTAAAGAAGTCGCAATAGCCCTAATTTCATGAGGCCTCACTTTAACTAAGGGGAAATCCACATCCCTTAACTCCTTGTGTGCCTCCTGAATCAGTTCTTTCAAAAGGAAAAGAAATCCCATTTTTAGATAGAGGTTCTTGGGGTTCTTAGTTGAGCACCATAAAAATCATGAGTTCCTCTTACACTTCTGGTCCTGTCCAGATAGAATTTCAATGCTCTGACCGGACAGAGAAGTCTCTCTGTTTCTCTTCCACTCAAGGAGGATAGGCTAGGAATGGGAAATTCCCTTGGCCATGGATTACTAGGGTTTTCTAGTTCTTAGCTAGGAAACCCAAGGTGAAGAAACTACAGCCTTATCCTTTAAAACCAACTCTTTGTCCAGAGCATGAATCTCACTTACTCTCTTTGCCGAGGCCAGTGCCAAGAGAAAGAGAGTTTTCTTAGTTAGATTCCTAACGGAGCAGGAACTCAAAGGCTCAAAAGATTTGGAGGTAAGCCACTTTAGCACCACATCCAAATTCAATGCGAACACGAAGAGATTTGCCTTTAGTGGTAGCAAAGGATTTAAGGAGTTCTGCAATATCTTTGTCTGAGGAAAGATCTATACCTCTATTCCTGAAAATTGCACGCCAGCATACTCCTATACCCCTTAATCGTGCTGACAGCCAATTTCTTCTCCTTGTGCAGAAAAACAAAAGAAAATCCATAACCTGGCTTAGAGTCGTAGAAGTGGAAGACACTCCAGACTCGGAGCACCACTCCTGAAGCGCTTCCACTTCCAGCTTGATAGACCTTTTGTAGACGAGGCCTGGTTGATCTAGCCATTGCCTGCGCCACTCTTCTAGAGAAGCCTCTCTCCTGTAGAGTCGCTCGAGAGTCTGAACCCTGTCAGATTTAGATCTGACGGGTTCCTGTGGAACTTTCTGCTGTGCAACTGGCACAGAAGGTCTGGTCTGAATGGCAACCTCCTTGGCCAATCCACTACTTTCTCCAGTAGCTCTGGAAACCATGATCTTCCTGGCCACCATGGAGCTATAAGGATCATTGACACACCTTTGTGTGCTCGAAACTTTTCAGGACTTCTCCCAGCATCCTGAAGGAGGGAATGCATAAAGGAAGAGACCCGACCAGTCCAGGAGCATGGCATCCACCGCTAATGCTTCTGGGTCTGGAACAGGAGAGCAAAGAGAGGTAGTCTGCGGTTTTCCCTCGTTGTTGAACAGGTCTAACATGGAGTTCCCAAACCTTCCACAGGCCTTGGCAGACTTTCTGGTGGAGGGTCCATTCCGTCGGAATGACCTGGAGTGACCTGCTGAGGATATCCGCTCTTCGTTGAGAGCTCCCGGGATGAAGCGAGTTACTAGCTCTATGTTCTTGGTTGCCGCCCACAAAAGCAGGTCTTTTGCGATCTCGAACAGAGAGAAGGAGTGAGTGCCTCCTTGTTTCTTCACGTCACCAGAGCAGTGGAGTTGTCCGAGTGCACTACTATCTTTTTGTTTTCCACCAGAAGCACTAAATGTTCCAAGGCTAGATGTATTGCCTTCAACTCTTTCAGCATTTATGTGCCAATCCCGTTGGGATGAAGACCAATTGCCTGACACTTGAAGATCCCAATGTTGCTCCCCAACCCTCGTCTGAAGCGTCCGGAGAACAACATCAGGTCTGGGTTCCTCTGTCTCAGTGACAAACCTCGATCTAGTTTGCTCCTGTCGCTCCACCATGACAGGTCTTGCTTTACTTGAGTGGATAGAGGAAAACAAACGAATCCAGTGTCTTTCTTCCTGTTCCAGATCTGCTGTAGGAAGAACTGAAGAGGTCTCATGTGCCCTCCCCAGACTGACGAACATCTCTAGCGATGAGAGGGTGCCTAAAAGGCTCATCCATTCCTTGGCAGAACAAGTCTTGGCTGCCATCAGGTATCTCACTTTCAGAAGGCATTTCTCGATCCTTTGAGACGTCGGAAAAACCTGAAAAGAACTGAGTTCATCGAACTCCCAAATAAGTCAAGTCTTGAGATGGAGAGAGTTGTGACTTTGGAAGATTTACTATGAGTCCCAATTCGTCGGTAAGAAAAAGGGTCCTTTGTAGGTCCTTCATGCATTGGCCTTTTTTGAGCGGAGACCGGATCAGCCAGTCGTCGAGGTAAAGGGAAATGTGAATTCCCTCTAAGTGAAGCCATTTCGCAATTGGAGCCATCATCCTTGTGAAAACTTGTGGGCTGTTGATAGGCGAAGCAAAGAGCCCTGAATTGAAAAGCCCTGCCTCTGAACACAAACCGTAGGAATTTCCTTGATCTCGGATGGATAGGTACATGAAAGTATGCGTCCTGGAGATCGAGGACACCATCAAGTCTCCTTCCTTCAGGAATTGATAACCGACTGTGTGGTTTCCATCTTGAATGGTGTTTGAAGCACAAATTTGTTCAGGGCGCTTTACGTCGGGGACTGGTCTCCATCCTCCTGGCGATTTTGGAACCAGAAACAGACGGTTGTAGAACCCGGAGATGAAGGTTCGAGGACTGCTTCTATGGCTCCCTTTTGAAGGAGAGAAGTAACTTCCTCCTCCAACACCACAAGTTTCTCTGAGTCCCTGGATGATACGTTGAAGTCTACTGGCGAAGACTTTAAAGGAGGACTCTCTGAGAAGGGAATGGTGTAGCCTTCTCTCAGAACGTTGATCACCCAGGGTTCTGCTCCCTTGGCCTCCCAAACTTGCCAGAACGACTGTAGTCTGGCTCCGACCGTTGCATGAAGGACCCTGAACTCATCGGTTGGTACCCCCAGCTTTCTGGGGATGAGAAGAGAATTTTCCTCTTCCCTAGCACGGGAAAAGGGCCGAGAAGGAGTACCCGAGAAGGCCTAGAGGATACAGGAAAGAAGGCTTGGGTACTACTGGAGTAGTTGAAAACCTGGGTCTTTTCAAAGAATGAGCCAGTAGATCTTGAGTAGACTTCCGTGAGAGAGCCTCCGAAATTTCCTAACTAACGTGGCGGGAAAAAGGGATTCCTTAAGCAAAGGAGCAAAAGAAGAGCAGATTTCTGGTTCCTGGAGACTCCTCTCGACAAAGCGAAATCAATGTGCTCTCTTCTTCAAAATGCCGGTAGCAGTCACTGAGGCAATTTCTGACGTTCCGTCCGTGATGGCCTTGTCCAGGCAGGCCAAAATAGCATCAAGATCTGTAGCAGTCTTGGGGGAAGATCACAGACTTTCACTATCCTGCTCAAGGCTCCTATAGACCAGTCAATAAAAGAAAAGATCTCAAGATCCTATAGGAACTCTTCACCAGATGGTCAATTTCCGAGACGAGAACCGACTTTGGATGAAGAAAAAGCTGAGCGACGGGCAGAATCCACAAGGCTGGAGAAATCCCTTGAGAGGAGGCAGAGTCTCCCAAGGAAAAGACTTCCCAGTCTCATACCACAACGAGACTTAAAAAGACAGTTGAGAGGGGGAAAACAGAAAGATGTTTTACCCTGAGATCTTTTCTTGCTCAACCATCCTTCTTGCCTTCGGAGAGCTCTTTTCACGAAACAGACAGGACCAGCTTCAGAAATCTAGAGGAAGGAGGTTTAAAATCCTTGGCAAACTGCGTAGTCGGAGACGAAGGGAAGCTGGAGCAAAGTCTTCTTGAAAAGTTCTTCAAAAAGTTGTAAGAGATGCTTAAAGTTGGAAGTAGGAGCAGGCGGAACATCATCTACTTCGAAACATCGGAAACTGGGAGAGAATCTCTGAAGCAGTTGGAGCACCACATGAGGATAAAACGTCTCCGGGAGCCAAACTTGCGTTATCCTCTTGATTATCGCGAACGTCACCGAGGCGCCAAGAGCCCGACCCGCGTCAAGCGTATCAAAACATGAGCTTGAGAGAGTCAGGAGCCTTAGAAGATCCGAGAGCCAAAGAGGCGCCAAAAACCATGGTAGCGCTAGAAGCGCAAACATTGTGCGCCCTGGAAACGTGTTTTGGAGAAGCCAGCGCCAAAAATAGCGTCGTGAGTTCGGCGGTGCGGGCGGAAGTGGCGCCAGGAGCGCGATCGGAAGCGGAGCCAGGCGCGCGGCGGAAGCGAGTCAGGCGTCGGCGGAAGCGGCGCCAGGTGCGTGGCGAGCAGAGACCGGAGCCTCAGTTGCAGAAGGAACCTGAAGAGCTGGAGCTTTAAAACCTTCGAAAAGTCTCAAAATCTTGTCAATTTGTCCTCTTGCGAAAGGGGCAGGAACCGAGGCATAAAAGCCGACTTGGGATCCAACGGAAGGAAGCCGCTACTTGCATGCTAACAGGAGGATCGGCGCCGCTACGATCCGTAGAAACGTACATCCGGACTGCCTGAAGAAGAAGAGATCTCTGGGCTATCCCAAAAGCTACAAGGCGGAAGAGGAGAACGTGCCAAAGGTTTCTTGATAGGAACTTGACTTGGAGAGGAAGCTCTGTGTCTCTTCAGCGCCTACTAGACTCTGACTGCTTCCAACTCCTCCTCGACGAAACAGAAGCACAAGAAGACACTTCCGTGACGCTTTACTATAGCGAGCTGCAACAGCCTGGGGCGCAACAGGACTGTTAGAGGGAGCAACTGCTCGTGAGCAGACCCCACTCGCCTCCCTTCGGCTTGCGGCATGTCTTCTCCCCTGAGCCCTGGGAGCCGGACAGAGGCCTCGACCTAGGAGAGAACGAGGGGGACGAACAGTCACCTCCTCCACAACACTATCACTCGCAACACTTGATGTCTAGACATCGCACTCACATCCTGGCCAATCTTCTCTATCGCAGAGAAAAGAGCCGAAATCTTACCATCAAATTCTGCCCGAAAGGTCTGACACGGTAGTGGGTTGGAAACAACAGGTTCCGGGGCAGGAATAGGAACAGGAGGGTAACAGGAACAGAACAAGAGGCAATACTACTCCTACTCTGGGAGGAACTTCTGGCCGAAGCCTTACGTGCCCTATCTTTACTTAATTTTGCCTGATACTTAGCCAACTTTTGCCAATCAAGCACAGACAAAGACGAACATTCATCACATCTATCCAGATTCGTGCACAATTTCCCTCTACAGTTAGAGCAAGAAGAGTGAGGGTCTATGTTAGACCGAGACATTCGAAGTTTTACAACCCCCCACAATATCTAATTTGAGATCCTGAATCAGACATAACTAGAAAAATCTCAACAAAGCCAAAAACAAGCCAGAACCGTCAACAAAAGTGGGTACTTCACCAAAAGAAGAAACGAAAAAGCACCGATGAATTTCTGAAGAGGAGCAGACGACTAGTCGCCGGCCCGACAGAGAAAATATGATTAGTTGTTGATGGAAATGGATCCAGGTACCCAGTAGAGGGCGGGGTAGTCGTATCACCTGACCATATATTAGCGGGACCGCCAGTTTTGAATTTTCTGTCGAGATCGAGAATTACAGCTATATGTAAACAACAGGTAAGTTCATGTATAAAATTTAAATCTTCCACTGTTTTGGATCCAAATCCTCACATTCAGCACAAGGTTTTTCTCTAACAAACATACCTGACCCCTGCAAGTCGTGCACAAAGTATGTAAGTCATACCTAGCTGAGGTTAATGCCATATTGCAGCCTTTGCTGCAATAATGAGTACTAGTTGTACTTGTGTCTGACATCGTCAGCAAACAAGTCAATAAACAAAGTTCAAAAGTCACAATCAAGAGGTCAAATCCGTGATAATTAAAGGTTTTTAATTAAAACCCTATCTATCAAATTGCTGAAAGGCAACCAAATACAATATACTTCACCAATCAAGTCACAACCAGAAAACCAGCAAAGTACTGAATTCCAAATTCAGCTGCTGCTCACAACCTACATCGTAATCCAGCAGAAACAAATTGGGAGGGGTTAGTCACCTACACCAAAACAAAAGAATCGCTACCGCGAGTTTCAAATTTTAGCTGCAGATACTAGAAACTGTTAGCTATGTAATTACTTGGTAAGTCACTTATATAAAATAATGAATTTGGTAATTTTCTGATCTTATCCTTACACTTATTAAATTTACTTTTTCTACTGAGTTTTTATTCTTGCATCTTTTTCATTTTTACGTACATTACATAATTTGTATAAAAGTTCTCATACTTACGCACCTATGAGAAAACATTCTCAAAAAAATTTGACAAATACATACACAATCCAGAACCTTTACAAACACAAAGCTCAGCACATTCATACAGTGCAGTACAACTTATCTAAAATACCTTAATATATTCATGGAAGGTTGCATCTGTAAGATGAATCACATCACTAGGAGTATCAGCCCAAATTTCTTCTTTAGGTTTTTCAGGTGCTTTGCCAGGGTTCTTCATGAACGCTACAATGCCTGCTTTGTTATTTTCCCCTTCATATGTGTATTTTGGTAAGCCATCTCTGTGAATGGAAAATAAGCATAATTTACCAGAGTAGACTTTGATACGTCTTTCTTTGCAAAGGAAAACTTTTTAAAATCTGTAATTCTTTGTGTTTCATTAATACACACCTTTCATTTCATGCATTTTCCAATAACAGAAACCTTTTATTTACCATAATGTCCAATGTAATACAAACCTGTTATTTTGCACATTCCATGTTTGGAGTATTTCATTTTACATGTCATAACGTCATAATACCTTGTACATTAAATACAGTGTAATTGTTGTTCTTATTGAAAGTCTTGAGGGAGCTGTTGTATTCGTGGCATGGGAAAAACTGCAAATATAGGGATTACTATTGTTGCCACATACTTTACAAGAGACTGGTGAGTCACACTTCTATTCTAACAAGTCTCACACAAAGGAATCATCTTTGAATGGGAAGGAAAGTTAGAAAGATGAATAATTGGGTAAGAAGATACTGAACAGAAATCATAAAAGTGCCAGGAAGAGAGCAATGCAGCTCAGGGCCAAAGGAACACTACAAAGAAGCTTTTGTTATTTTTGTGTTACACACTTAAAAAGTAAATAACCTTTGTTTGCAATTTTCAGTTGTCTGACTTACCAGTGTCAGCTAAACATTTCATTTCAGAAGGAACTTCGGTCTATCAGTACAGAAAACAAGGCCCAGTCCCGATGCATCTGGCTTGATGCTTTCAGTTTGGGTTTTCCGTCTTTATATACAAGGGACAGGAGAGCATATCCAAGATGTCAATGGATGATTTTTCAAGCTTTGAAGCTAAAGAAATCATATGGTCCCCAAACTTGGTGTCCTTTCCCATCCCATTTCCATGTCTACCTCTTCCTATAGTTTTAAATGACAAGCTTTGCTGGCCCAGTAACTGGCATCAGTGACCATACATTCCCTTTGCGAGCATTTACAGCCTCACATAAACAAACAATGCATACAAGTCAATTTGAAATTATTTGTATGATTATAATTTATGCTGTTTGGAAATATTTGGCATCCTCACTGATGACAAAGTAGGCCTGTACTAATGAAGCACACACAAACCAAAATGAAATACAAGGTGAATAACCTGAATTGTCACTGCTTTTGCCAAAAGTCAGCTAATCAATCTCAAGACCAACACCCAAAACCAAACCAGTGACTTTTGTATATGTTCAAGACTTAAAAACACAAATACCAAAATCTACCAACACCTGGTAACAAAAAATGCAGCTTTAACAAACATCTACTATTGTAGTGCATACAGTTTTAAGCAAAACACACTCGATAATAACAACAAAAAATTAAAAAGAAACACAACTGTAAATAATAGTGTCAGCTAGGTTCCTCTAGGCACCAGAAGAGTGGGAGGACCCAGATCTAAGATGAGAATTACGAGACAGGAGACTGGAAATGAATGGGGCTTTGTGGGTGTGACAGCACACAAAAAAAATTAGTGGCAGAGTTTTGCAGAGACTCTTTCATGGTGCCAAAATATCAAACTACCGAACTGAATGTTGAGATGAAAGTGAAAATGTACTTATATCAAAAGAGGGCTCGATAGATATTTCTCATTCATAAAACCTATTCACACTATAATTATGATAAATGAGTTTAACAAGACCACCAAGGCCCAGTTCTAAAATTCTGAATGGTTTGCCAAGGGTCTGTTCTCACATGAAAGGTGGAAATTGAAGCAAGGTAAATCTAAGGTACTCGGACAGGTAAGCGGAAAGAGACCAAAGGAATGGATGAAACCCCAAAAGGACTTGAAGGCTGACTAGTTGGGTAATTATAATAATAGAGTTTATCCTGACACTGTGCCAAGAATCTCAGCTTTCATATGACGGGCCTCAAGGGTGTTTTTTTTTATGGCAAATAAGACTAAATCTTATATAATACATTACAAATTCATAAAAATCTCATGAAATAGACAAAATTTTTTATGACATAGAAGATGGGGGACACTTCTATGTAGTGGGAGGTCTCATAAAAAGCATCATTAGTTTATGAAGCTTTCCTTGTAATTTATTTGTTAGCTGTTACTGGATATTAACCCCTTTAGTACACCAGACCTCAAAACAGATCCAATACTGTATTAACATTGTGATCACATCTGGCAGACCTCATATGGGTACTTTTATTTTAAACAACGGCATTAAAATGAAATTTATAGGTATATCATTCATATGGCTTGAATAGGCCATTAATAACTAACTGGCAGCTCATCAGGCCTTAGCTATTTGAATGGGAGGAATGTCAGTTGTCAGTATGATTTCATGAGGGAATTATTCCTGCTAATCCTGATATCCCCAGCCCAGTCCATCTCCCAACAATTTTGGTTAAGTTCCAGTTAGCAAGCTTGAATGATGATGATGATATCAAGTGACAACTTTTATCAGACTTTAGCTCTTAAGTAGGTGGAACATTAGCTGTCCACAGAACATTGGGCAGGAAAATAATACTGCTAATCCCCGGTTTCCCTAGCCTCATACACCTCTAAATTTCTGGCCGTCTTAAAAGTTAGGGGTTGTTGGATGATAATGATATTTTGAATATCCAATGTATCAGTAAAAATACAGAGTTGCCGAAAGTGATATAAGTGCAAATTATGATTGGGGACAAAGCAGACTCATTAGAATAAAGTCTTTACCATGACACGATCTTTATAAGTGTTTCCACGAAGGGGCCACGAACCAGACCAAAACTTCCAGTCAGCTGCTGAACTGCTCACTGCTTGCAAAATGCTGTATGTTTTATGCTGTGGTAGGTACCAAAAATAAAAAATCTATACCCTATGTACGTGCATGTCTTTCCACTGAAGTTCTTTTAGTTGGTGAACCTTAAAGTTTGCCTGGTTAAGTTACTAAATATTTAATCTGTATTGGAAAGGTTAAGGTATTAGCAAAGGTAAAGTAATTTCTAAGAGCACTGGCATCAAATTCTGTCAATAAATCATATCTCATTCATATAACAAAATGGGAAAGAAAACATTATTAATCACTATTCTTCACTGTACTTACTCAAAGTAAATAAGTGTTGGAAATCCTGTAATATTGTACTTAATCCTTGCTGCTGAATTCTCAGGTTTATTGACATCCATGGCAACCAAAGTGTGTGTATCTTTAAGTTCAGTGGCAGCTGAGGAATAGTCAGGCTTCAGACGTTTGCAAAATCCACACCATGGAGCATAAAACATCATCATGAATGCTCTTTCTTTCTTTAGTAATTTTGTGAGAGCCTGAAGAGGGAAAAATAAAAGTATAAAGTATATCAAAGGTTATTTTAAAATCATGAAATGTTTGTTCTGCTAGTTATCTCATGATATTTTTTTGATACTTCTATCAAAGATCTTTGCTTGAAAAAAATATAAGTTGTGGGAAAGAAAACAAAATTAATGATATCCAATTATTACAGATTCTTGTGTCATCCATTAAAGACTGAAAACACATTGCATTTACTTTCCAATTACAAGCAAGTGTACGTGCAGTAATGTGTCTTTGTGCAAACTTACAATACATGGACACCAAACTTTCTCAGGTACAAAAGAGAAATTAAACTACATTACCACGTTATTACACATTAAAGTAATGTACAAGGAAACCCAAGACATTTTTTGTGGAAAAATGTAACAAAGCATCAAGGGAAAGCGATAACGTATGTATTCCCAGTTCAGTGCAAGGATAAATTAAACTACATTACCACGTTATTACACATTAAAGCAATGTACAAGGAAACCCAAGACACCTTTTGTGGAAAAATGTAACAAAGCATCAAGGGAAAGTGATAACCTATATATTCCCAGTTCAGTACAAGGATAACAGCAGGTAAAAAAAATAGTTACCAAATACAGTGAAATAGACATCAGCACCTATTTTGAACTGCCAAACCACACAAAAACATACTCATAAGTCTTATACAACTGGCAGCATTTGTCGGTTGAGTTCATTTCAAATCAACCAACAAATACATTTACATACACTTCAATTAAATAAAAATCAAATACCAATACTAAATAAAATTTTCTGTCGCCATAAAATGTTAATGAATAGGGGCAAGTGTCACGAGATGTGGACATATTCAGCTAACTCTAGATCAAGCAAAATCCTTTGAGTGAGAGAAGGAACCAAGACTCATACTTCATCAACAGTAACAACTAATCTGCAATTCAGAACTCTATCCTATCAACTACAAAATAAAGATAATATTTTTGCCACTTACATTGACATCATTTATATGAACCACATCAACACCCTGTTCATCTTCATCCCAAGGAATGTCTCCAGATGGGTCCCGTAAAAATGTCGACATAGACTGAACTGTTTCCCTTCGATCATAATCTTTGTGAAAGTCACCATCTTTGTAATGCTTCAAAACATATGAAATGAGCACAAACAGCATCATGCCAACTTTTTATACACTTTCCCTCTCTGAAAGAAAGGTTACATATTAAAAAATGCCTCAAGAAAGTTTGTATTCATCTAAGGAACATCAACTTGAGACACCATAAACAATAAAACACCATGTACTGAGAAAAAAATTCCTTTTGTCACAGTCATAAAGTTTGAAACTTATACCGAGAATGAAACTTATACCGAGAATTTCTGCATTATGTAAATCAACTTCACAAGAAAAAACATCTTACCCATTACAGTCAATATGAACAAGAGTTGCCGTTCCTCGAAGTTCACGTGACACTTCTGTGAAAACATTATTTATTTCTTGTTTCCTTTGCAGCGGAATACAGAATATCATATGGTTCAGTGTCCTCGCCTTCTTCCATTCCTGAAAAGATACATAATCACTGATAACAGCGGAGCATTTTAAAAAGTTCAAATTTTCATAATAGTACTAACTGTAATGTTCCAAACATCCAAACCCATATTTCACATGTGCTTTAGGCCTATCTCCCACTTCCAAAGAAACCTGAAAAATCTTGTCATCAAAGTCCACATGCATCTGATGTCTCAAAGGTACCAGTGACAGAAAAAAGAATAGGATACTCGGAAGAGAGTTGAAAAGTGAAAGTAGTGAATGCCCTCTGGAAAGTGTAGAGAAGGGAAAGTTGAGAATAACACTGTCAGTCTCATAAGAAGTCCTGTTGATTCAAGTCTTGTGTTCCTTGCTGGTCTCTTTACAAAAGCCCAGTGATCATATGAATTTCATTTTACTTTCCCCAACCCATCTGTTATTTCAGATTAGTGGAGTAAAGTCGATGAATAAAACTTGGTTTCTGGGCATCCTAAAGGTTACAATTTAAATTTGGAACTCCTGGTGTGATATTTGCATTAGTTGCTAAACTGGTTACTGCTGTATGTAAATAAACAAAGTGCTGTATGTAACTGACTATACAGTATACTTATACTACAATTTATACACTTTTAATACAAATTTGTTCATTTAGAATGCAAGAGTTTTGGGTTTCCTGAATATGCAGTAATTTTTAATGGAGAGGAAGTAAACAAGGTTCACTTAAGCTGCCATGGCAGTAGTATTCATTATACATATATCACTGACAATAAACCAGTGTTATAGGACTGCAACCTTTCACACAAAAGTAGATGATCTGACTCCTAATGGTTCTCCTGTAAACACTGTAAACTCTATTGATAATGATAAAGATGTTAATGGTCTGGTTTGTTATAGTATTGTGCATCAGACAAATCAGAAGAGCAAAAATTTACATCAGATCTACAAACTGGGGAAGTGGCAACTCATGCAGTAGAAGATAGTAAGTTTGTTTCCGTGACTGACAGCAACGCACAACAGTTGTTTTCTGTACTTTTAAAAAATAACATGTCAGATTTTGCATAATAATCCAGCTGAGTGTTGTTTGTGTTTGCATACTGTACTGTAGATTCAAGGATTAGCATTTTTTCTTTTTTCTCAAAACTATCAAGCATGTTTATTGTTGAAAACTAAGTACCTTTTGTCACCTAATATTACAGTAAATTCTGATAACTCAGTAGACTCAGGTGTCAGTGGTTAAGAAAGAGGGAGCCTAAATGCAAGGGCTACCACAATTTTCCACAATCTCGCAATACAAAGCTGCTTCAGAGTTAAACCAAAAGCTTGGTTTTGGCCTTCCTCTCACCAAGAAGTCCAATAAAAAATTCAAGACATGGTCTGGTCTGAGACTGGTTCCTGCAAGTCATCTGGAAATTAGTTTAATCCTTAAAAGTTTGGTATATATTCCTGCCTTGAAGACTCTGCTGGTTATGTCAGTCAATTTTAATCTCCATTCCTAACTGATGGGGTGAATTAAAGTCCTCTGCCTAGTCAAGCTTCCTGCCTTAAGATCAGTTACTAAGCTCAGTGATCTTTTCAGAACTCCCAAGTTCTATGGCATTCTTCAGTCCAGATTGTTAATATTTAATCCTATTGGCTCAGTTTTAGTTTCGAACATGGTGCACCTTATATGGAAAGCATGTTATCTTATAAAAATGAAATTTTTATGATAAAATAACGTTTCACTTATACTTACCGGTATTACATATAGCTGTCGTCTTTTTGACGCCACGGCAGTATTCAAATTCTCGCGCTTACGCCAATTCCCTAAAAAGTGATCCTCTGCCGCCCTCTATCGTATCGAACCGCCTCAAGAACACGTCATAAGTTTTTGCCCAACTGCCCAGGTGAGGAGGAGGGAGGGGTTATGATTATGTAACTACACGGGTAAGTATAAGTGAAACGTTATTTTATCATAAAAATTTCATTTTCCCTTATACAACTTACCCGGTGGTTACATATAGCTGATTGGCACCTTGAGGAGGTGGGGCACTGGCAGCTAATAAAATTTCAGAATTATCTACTTGCAAGTTAGACATAGGTTCCTTACCTTAAAGGTAGCTGACTCAGTGGTTACTGCCTCTGTAGTCTGCTGGCTTATATTGTGCCGAGAGGATATAAAGGGATCCGTGTGTCGGACACAATAAAAACAGTACCTGTCAGAGAGAACATGGCTGCGCACGGACAAGTCTGATGCCCTGATCAGGGCAGCATTACATAACGGAATAACAAAACGAGGGATCACCTAACATTACCATAAAACCAATACCAAGATTAAAAACTGGAAGATACTAACACATCATGTATCTCCAGGCAACCTTCAAACAACAACCCCAACACCAAGGTGAAAATGTTAGTTATTGAGCGGACTCCTTTTCACCCTCCCCAACACCGTGTCAGTCGCAAATAAAGGGCCCCAGCGTACTGCACTCTTGAAAAAAACAGTTTGCACGTCCACTAAATAATGCGATGCAAACACTGACTTGCATTCCAAAGGTGGACTTAAACCAAGTCCTTCAGATAAGTTTCTGCTAAAGGCTACAGAAGCTTAGAAACCGCTCTAATCTAGTGCGTGCTTTACCCCTTAAGAATACTCATCTCGAGTCAGCACACTGCTCATGAGCTTCTTTATCAGGCTTCTCAAAAAGAAAGAAAGGGCATTCTTAGAGAGAGGCCTAGAAGGATCTCTAACCGAGCACCAGAGGTCATTGGGACCCTCTGAGCTTTTCTGCCTCTGAACGTAGAACTTGAGAGCTCTCACAGGGCAGAGGTACCTTTGGGTTCTTCTGGACCGACCAATTGGGAAAGGTCCCACTCTGAACTCTCTGGCCAAGGTCTAGACGGGTCTTCGTTCTTGGCTAAGAAACCAAGAGTAGACATACATACTGCCTTCCTTAGCAAAGCCTACTCTTTTGTCAATCGCATGTAGCTCACTTACTCTCCTGGCCGAGCCAGAGCTGCCAAAAAAAAAGAGTCTTTTCGTGAGATCCTTCAAGGAGATGTTAAGCCATCGGTTCAAAGGACTGAGACCAGAACCATCTCAGCACTACGGCGAAGATTCCACGCCACTGGTCTCTTCTGGTCTCTCTTTGACGTATTAAATGATCTAATCAGATCTGAAAGGTCTTGACTCAAAGACACTTCAAGACCCCTATGTCGAAAGACCGGCTAACATGGCTCTATTTTAATGGCAGGTACAGTGCTTTTCTCTCTGTGGAGGAACAAGAGAAAATCGGCCATCTGGGCTATAGACGTCGAAGAAGAAGACACGCCTTCTCTTCGACACCAGGACCCTAAACCAGTCCACTTCTGCCTGGTAAACATTGTCGGAGGATTCTCTTCTTGGCTTCGCTGATAGCTTCAAGCCTCTCTGAAAAGCCTCTTTCTGATGAGTCTCCTGACAGTCTGCAGACAAAAGATGAAGAGCGGACAAGTTTTGTGGAACTTCTGAAAGTGGGCTGTCTGAGTAAATCTTGGCTCTCTGGCAGAAGTCTCGGAAAGTCTGACAGTAGGTTTAGAAGGTCCGGGAACCACCCTGGGCGCCCAGAATGGAGCCACCAGAGTCATCCTTACGTTTCTGATGGCTTGAGAACTGAGATTACTTGCCGCAGGATCTTGAACGGGGGAAAGGCAGCATACAGGTCCAGGTCCGACCAGTCCAAGTGGAACATTGCATCCGAAAACCGCTTTGTTGTCTGGAACTGAGAGCAGTAAAGGGGCAGCCGAGTCGTTTTGTCGGTTGCAAGAGATCTATGAGCGGACGTCCCCATATCTTCCAAAGCTCCTCAGCAAACTAGGGGATGTAAAGTCCACTTTCGTTGGATAGGACCTGGTTCTTTCTGCTGAGAAGGTCCGCTGCTACATTTTTTTCTCCCTTTGAATGAATCTCGTTACACTAGTCTGGTCCCGATCTCCCCTCAGGTTAAACTAGAAGTTCTATAACTCGTAGAGGGACCCACGAAAGAGTGCCCCCTGTTTCTGATCGTGTATGCCAGAGCGGTCGGTTGTCCGCTGGACCAAGACATTTGCCTTCCACTTCTTTTTTGAAGGCTAACAGGGCTAGAGGAACCGCTTAGTTCCTTTCGATTGATATGCCAGTTCTCTCTCTCTTGCCACTGGCTCCAAACTTTGTCCCCGATAGTCGCCCCCAGCCCTTGTCCGGTCGGAAAAAGAGTTAGGTCTGGGTTCGAAGCTGAAGAGGAAGTCCTTGTGACAGCCTTCCCTTCTGACCTCACCAACGGAGGCACTCCTTTATCTTTTCCGAAATGGCGAATGTGAAGGAGTCCGGGAACTGTTTCCTGGGCCACTTCTCTTGCAGGTAAAACTGCAGTGGTCTCAGGTTTAAACGCCCGAGTTTTACAAACTTCTCCACTGAAGTTAAGGTTCCCCTAATGAGGCTCATCCATTGCTCAAGGAACAAATCTTCCTCTGCAGAAAGTCGATCTTCTGCAGGCATGAGGCTATCCGTTGGTTGGACAGAAAAAGCCTGAAAAGTCTGAGAGTCCAGACTCAGCTCCCAAATAGACAATCTGCTGACTGGGAGTAAGGCAAGACTTCTTCTCGTTGATAATGAGGCCTAGAGACTTCGTTAATTGAAGAGTCTTTGATAGGTCCTCCAAAACAGCTCTCCCTCGAAGCAGCTTTGAGCAGCCAATCGTCGAGGTACATGGAAACTCGAATTCCTTCCAGGTGAAGATGTCTGGCTACTGACAACAGGATCCTGTGAAAACTTGCGGGGCTGTCGACAGACCAAGCAGAGAGGAACGGAACTGATAAACCTGTCCCTCGAAGATCGAACCTCAGGAACTTCCTTGAAGCTGGGTATCGACGCGGAAAATAAGCGTCTTGGAGGTCTGTCGTAAACCATCCAATCCCCTGATGTAAAGACGCCAAGACCGACTGAGTTGTCTCCATGGAGAATTTTGTCTTCTGAAACGAAGACATTCAACGCCTCACGTCCAGGGCGGGCCTCCATCCCTGATGCTTTCGTAACCAGGAACAGACGATTGAGAACCTGGAGATAGAGGGGCATGAAGCAGTTCTATCGCTCTTCTCCAGCATGGCTCGGACTTCTGAGCGAAGGGCGTCTAGTTTCGGCGGAGTTGTCGAGCGCCTGTAAAGAAACTGGAGCCTCCACTAAAGGAGGTTTGGAAAGGAAGGGATGGCATATCCTTCTTTAAAACTTGATCGTCCAAGGGTCTGCCGAGATCTGTTGCCACTCTTGCCAGAACCTTTGCAGTCTGGCTCCTACAGCTGAATGGAGGACAAAGGTCTATTTCTTCTCTGGGGCCGTCGAGGTTCTAGGGCGGCTTTTGCTTTCCTCTGGCCCTGCCAAAACACGTTTAGAGGGTCTTCCTTTATACTGTCCATAGAAAGCTGGGACGAAACACCGCGCACAGAAGCGGTAAAGCAGGTCTCTTCGCTTTCTTGGCAGATGCAACAAAAGATCCTGGGTTGATTTCTGGAGCTAACGCCTGGAAATTGCAGCAACCAACTCTTGCGGAAACAGATGAGCAAAGGAGAAAAAAAGAGAGCCGACTTCTGGCTTGAAGAAACACCTTTGCTAGGAAGGAGCACCAAAGTTGCCTCTTTTTGAGAACCCCTGTCGTAAATAAAGAGCCAGTTCTACTGCACCGCCGCAGATGCCCCTATCCATGCAATCCCACTACTCCTAACACATCATCCAAGAGCCGAAGGAAGATTGTAATCCTTAATCTTCCTGGCTAAGGCCGCACGCCCAGTCCAGGAAGCTCACAATTTCAAGAGTCCGAAATACGCTCTTGAAAAACTTGATCCAGTTTGGAGGACGTAAAGAAGACCTTAGCAGAATTAAGCGCTCCTACTGGCATCCATGAGACTGAGAAGTCCCCTGTGCGGAGGCAGCCACACCCAGGGAAAACATTTCCCCAGTCTCATACCAACTCCAGTTACGGGAAGGAACGAGGAGGAGGGGAAGACAGAAGACGTTCTTTCAATTTCCCTCTTTCCTCAGCCACAGCCAAGCATCCATCTTCTTAAGGCCTTTCTTCTAGACGGACAGGACAAGTTTGTTGGTAAAGTCCGAAGAAGACAGAAGCCTTGTCCTCTTGTACTGGGACCCAGGAGACGGAGGAGCTTGGGCGAGAACGAATCAGGAAGTTCTCAATAAAGAACTTCAAAGAGCTTCTTGTAGAAGAGAGTTGCGGAGACTTCTCCTCCTTACACTGCCCTCTGCCTAAGAGGAGTTCTGTCAGAAATTGGGGATAAGTCCAGCTGGACAACATCAATCCAAGTCTCCTTGAACTGAGACTTGAGTTACACGGGGGGCTGGAAGGCTGACATTCTTGCTGTGTCACCGAAAAGAGTTTGAGCCTGTTGAGGAGCCATCGGAGGAGCCAAAGGAGGCGCAGTTGATACAGCAACCGAAGGTGGCGCCAAAGGCATGGAGCTGTCGGTACCACAGCGACAGGCGGCAATGAAGGCCAGCGTGGCGCTACCAGAGAGCGCAGACATAGTCGTCGAGGCGGCGCCGCTGGTATCTGGAGGCGCCAAAGGAGCGCTAACGGCACAGCAGCCAAGGTGGTGGCGCCAACGCAAGAGCGGCGCTACCGGGCGACAGAACGAAGAGTTGAGGTGGCGCCGCTGGCATCGAGGAGGAGCCAAAGAAGAGACTTGATTTTAGACAAAAGTTGTAAAAATCGAGTCCAAACAGGCGTTAATTCCGTCAATCACAAGCTGTTGAGGTTCATCGAATGCTGGAGCAGGCGCCACAGGAACAGGAGTCACAGGAGTCGCTGGCGCCCAAAGGAGCAGGTCTCTCAGAAGTAATCGCCTGATAGGAGGATCCGCGATAACGAATGAGACGAGTCCGACGAAGAAAGCCTCTCCGTTCTGCCTAAAAGCTACAGGAGGGGGAAGGATCCTCCAGAAGAGCCTTCTTCTTGGAATCTTCAATGGAGAAAGCAGACGAGACCTCTGAAAGGTCTGAAGAGTCGCTAAAAACGCCAACCTCTAGGCGGAGGAACTCCAACTGGATCCACTGACACTCTCCGCCCTCACCTTTCGGTGGTGAGGGCCAGCAGCCCTGGGAAGCGGCAACAGGACTGTTTGAGGGGGGCAAACGCTTACTGGGAGCAGGTCCCACCACCTCCTTTCGGCTTGTGCCTTCCCTGAACCTGGGAGCCTGACAGGGGCCTAGACCTGGGAGCGTGAATGGGCCGAGAAGCTACCTCCTCCACAACACTTTACACAAGGGTACAACACTCGATTATCACTGCGGTCTACTAATCATTGCAAATTGTCCCCATTTTCTGCATGGAAGACATAAACGTGATTCAAGGACTGACTGACACTTGTATCAGGATTGGGAGAAAAGCGGTGTCCTGGGGTAGGTAAACTACAGGAACTACAGGGGGCAGGGATACAGGATTTAAAAACCTCTTTGACTACCTCTTTCCTGACCTCAAGACCTAGAAGAGGCCTTCCTAATCCTATCTCTTTTCTAGCTTCTTCATGTACTTCCCAAAGCACTCCAGTCAGACAAAGTTAGAAGTTCACACTCGTTACAAGTCAAATCAGCAGAACATTTTGCCCCCTGCATGAAAAGCACGAAGTGTGGATCTAAACTAAGCTTAACAAGCCTGGCTTTTGCAGCCTTTCCTGCAAAAACTGGATACCACTAGAACCAGAATCAGACATAATAGTCTAACTAATAATAACTCGAGCAATAACTAGCGCCAGCAAAACAACAAACCTAGTACTTCACCAAAAAAGGAATTAGAAGTTCGAATTGTTGAGAAATACTACCAGCAGCAGAACCGTATTACCAGTTCGCACGGCAAAACTAAATGATTTGTTCTTGGGATTTGCTCCCGATACCCCGATAGAGGGCGGTAGAGGGATCACCTTTGTAACGATAGCGCTAACGCCGAAATTTGAATACTGCCGTGGCGTCAAAGACGACAGCTATATGTAACTACCGTAAGTTGTATAAGGAAAAGAAAGAGACAATCAACAGGAGATGGAAAAATGTTCTCCCAGGCCTGGAACCAGCTGTTAACTAGTCATTAACTGTCTATGTTTTGTCAGCCACAAATTTTAATGAGGATGCAAAAAGGAAGAGAGTAACCTGGCTAATTGGATGGGTGGGGAGGGGGAGCCAGCCCAACTCAGCACTGATGCCTAGCTTATACAAGATGGGAAGAGTTGGAGTCAGGAAGGGCATCCATCTGTAAAACATCCGCCAAAAACAATCATGAAACGTCTGATTTAAGATAAAAACTGCTGTAGGAGGCTTAACTGAAATACTGACCTCAACTAGGACTTAAGCTGGGAAGAAGATAGAAGAAGAAAAACTGTAGTACTGTATATTCAGTGTTGACTGATGTGTACAGAGGGGAAAAAGCAGATGTCACAAATATGGCAGCCTATTTGGTGAATGTGTGAGCACAGGAAAGTACTGTACCTTATTGTATAATTAATAACATTGTGGAAAAACTATATACAATATAATCATGAAAGGTAAAAAGAACAATATGTACAGATTAACTCAATCTACTACAAATTATATACACAGTGACCAGAAAAACTGCAATACATAAGCACAAAAATACTTAAATCGTTGAAAATGAAAGAGAATGCCAGGCAATGCACAAACAAAAAACAAACAAGACTATATTAGGTAATGCAAAAATAAAAAACATAAAACACTATAAAAAATCGGTATTTTGCAAATATATGATTTAAAAGGTACTTCATAAATTAATGCTACTACAGCAAGGATGTTTTGGTCACTTATGCACCTGTTCAATTTTGTTCTAACTGATATCAAAACAAGCTACATTAAGTAGCATGGTCCTTACAAAACTGACACAATTCTCTCTCCATGATTCAAGACAAGGTAATGATTACTTCAAGGTGCTCTACAGTATAGACAATTACAGTATTGTATACTGAAACAATATCAATAAGCCATAAATAATTCTAGACTTAATATGCCATAAAACTTACCTTTGGGTCAGATATCGTTTCGACATAGCTCTGTGACTTAGCTGCTAAGCTTACTACCACCACTCCACACAACTGAAAAGTAAATGCAGATACTAGTACAATAAAGTAGATAAAAATACACATAGGAAAGCTTTTAACTCTTCAATCTTACTATACTAAACAAACTTAAAATAAAATTAACATCTCATTTGGGTTGGCTTGCTCTTAAACATTTCAAGTACAGTAACTATTGTTTAGCAAGTTGTGTCAGTACCAAAGCCAGAAATGAGATAAGCAAATATATTGAGGGCTATCTATGACATTACTTAGCCTATTAATGCTACAATACCATATCTGGTACAATTTTAAAGAAATACTTACAATTTACTGTAGCAGCTAGTGAATGAGGGAATGAGAAACACTCACCTACTCACTTGACTGCTGACATCACTTTTTCTTTCAGAAACAGGGACAAATGTGAAGTGGGTAGAAGTGGGATTGTGATTAAAGATATCAGGTTTATCTATGAAAAGTGTAAATTATCTTGATTTACAATCTGTTACTACAAGGATACCAATCTTTGCCTCTGGTATAGACTCTCTCCTTAGGAGGTTTTGTCTCCACCTAGGGAGAGCTCATTCTGCACAACTTTGTCAGCATTGCCGAGGGAGAGCTCACTGTGCAAAACTTTGTCAGCATTGCCGAAGAGCACATTCTGGGTGCTTACCCTCACAAGCATAGGCCTACTACCCTCAGCACAGCAGAGGTGATAAAGCAAAAGGTAAGGAGAGATGGGCACCTCAGAGGAAGGGGAGCCAAAAAGATTCAGCGGTATCAAAGGTGCACTAATGGCCCCAAAGACACTGGCAAACATTGTTTGGACTTCTCCATTGCTTGCCGGACCTCTCCACTGCAAACAAGACCAGCCAGCACACTCCACTCCTTGCTAACACCGAGGACATGAAGCAACCACACCCTTTCACGTCCTTCACACTTTTGTTGTTTCTGCTTTTATTTTCCTCTACTGTAGAAACTGTAGAAACAAAACACCAGACACACACAATGAAAAACAGCTTCAACTTAAATCAGACAGAGCACACACGCATGCAAACACACACACGCATGCAAACACACACACACAAGCACTCTCAACAAAGGGTGAAGATAAAAAGCTGGCTCCTGGCAGGTTAGTGGGGCTCCGCCAACTCACCCACTTACCACCCATTAACCTCCTTGTTACCAAGCTTCAACAAGTTTCCAACTCATGTAGAACAATTACACTTGTACATAAGGCTTCCTATATTTATAACAGAGATAAAATCAATGCAACCTGTTTTAAGTCATTTGTCCTTCCTTTACCAGAAAACTGTTCTTTGGTGTGGATGTCTGCTTCTGTCAAAGATTTGTCTCTTTTTGATAGAGTGGTTCGTGGTGGTAGGTTTCCGTTTCTTAACATCATCAGTTATGACTTGGACCATCAACAAATGGTCACTTGTTAGTAAATTTTTCAAAAGTTGCATCTTAACAGAGATCTTTCATATTCACAATTGATTCCTGACATTGTTTTCATGCCAAAAGCACCTAGATTTGCTGAACAGGAGCACCAATATGCAGTAAATGTGCCTCGATGTAGAACTTCTCAGTTCCAGAGGTCCCTTATTCCTCACACTGTTGGACTGTGGAACAGTCCCCCTAAGGAAGTTGCACAATGTGAACTTCAAAATTCAAGCAAAGATGCAATGCATTACCACCCTAATATAATTCTCCTTGTATTTGAATAATTTACTTACATTTTTATCTGTGTAATTATTAATTTGTTAATTTATTTTTTCTTTTATTATAACCAGTCTCTCCATTCTGTATTTCCTATTACCTTCTGTTACTTCTTTCAAATGAACACCATATTCTTAAGAAGCTTGAACTTCAAGTCAATGCCCCCTGGGGCTTGTTCCATATGAACAGGGTTCAAGTTCTAAATAATAATAATAATAATAATAATAATAATAATAATAATAATAATAATAATAATAATAATAATAATAATTATAATAATAATAATAAAAGGCTAGTTTGTATTTCCATGAGAACAGTAAAATGTACTCTGAGACCAGTTCTGTCCTAATCCTGTCACTAGGCCAATCCCATACAGTACTTCTAGCCCCTACCCCACAGTCTACAACACCTCATATTTAATTTTAAGCTGAAACCATGGCTGGTCTGTGGTAAGGAGTCAGCTGGGTAGCATACCCAGGAAAGAGCTCAACAAACATTTCAAGACTTGCTAATGATGAATGAAGGGAAACTACGATTGGCTCTCCAAGATGAAGGTCCTAACTAGCTCTACTGCAACTTGAAACAGACCAGGTAGATGGAAATGGTATATGATGCACTAAATCAGAAATGACATGTTAGTGTATATACTTGATGGCTGAATATAAAGTTCAAAACAATCTTTGGCGAGGAAGGTGGGATACAGCTGAAAAGGACTCTCTCCCATTGTCAGTGTGCAAGATTTTAGAAAGGTGTTCTGAAAATTATCCAGTAACTAGAAGGCTGTTACAAATATACGCACCTTTGCCTGTTTCTTCTCCATCTGCCGAGAAGAGTTTTTCTACCCTCAATCTTGTAAGAGTTATAGAAGAGCAACAATGTGACAAGACCAACTGAATGGTCTTGCCAAATCATATATTCACCATGCCTTATCAGAAAATCATTAGGAAATTATTTCTTCTGTTACTGATATATTTTCTACAAAGCTCAAGAGACAACTTAACTTTATATTGCAGTTAAATAGTTTGTTTTTCACGATAATCTAAGATTAATCAAAGGCACTACAGGATTAATAAAATTTTGAAAGAAAGATCTAATTCATATACATTTTAATTTTTGAATCATTCACTAATAATTTTGGTATTTTTCTATTGCAAAATTAATGTTGCTTCATTTGTAATAATATTTGAAAATAAAGCAGTATTTAAACCTATAGTGTGGTAGTACAACTTTCCTGAGTGGGGCTGGTCCTTCATCAATTTGGGGGGAGAGAGAACAGACTGGGTGATATGGAAAAGTGGTCCCCCCCAATCAAATTTCTGCGGGCGCTACTGCTTGGGAGTCTGAGACGGGCGCTCGGAGACTGGATAGCGCTCTGGCGAATACTCTGGTTGTTCATGTGGGCGCCCAGAAGATGAGTGTTTCCTAGAGGGGCGCTTAGGTGCTGAAGACTGACGTTCTGCATGGGAACACTCAGGCGAAGACGAACCAGGCTGTGCCACATACTGCAACCTGGTTGCAGGTTGAGTGAAAGAACTCTAGCATGCTTCAAAGAAATGGGAGAGATCTTTGTACCATGACATCTCTTTAAGGGACGAGATTCTCCTGCAAAACGCCAAAACCGTCTCTTATCCGGACTGGAGAGATCAGAGTCAGAGAATAACTGGTGGGCACTCACAGCTACGCCTTTCCAACGGCTGTCAGAACCACGAACCACTGAATCAGATGAGGGGACAACTACCCGTGGGCAAACCCCGCAGACCTCCTTTGGACCTCCTGTATGTCTACTCCCAGGTTCAGGGGAGTGTGACAGTGACCTTCGTCTGGAAGAATCAGCAGGATGGGCAGCCACCTTCTCCACTGGCACTGGCACTTGCTGTATACTATGCACTTCGTCTGTAAGGACCTTAAGCGATTCACCTAATTTAGACACAGTTTTGACCACAAGATCAAATTTGCGGTCAAACTTACACTCGAGGCTGGCGACGGCATCGGGTTCAGAAGCATGGGAGCTAGGAACAGGAGTTGATGGTAAAATATGAGGAGGACTAAGGATGGGGGATAATGCAAGGGCAGGAGAAGAAGGAATATTATGGTGCATAACTTGAATATTAGTGATAGGTTCTAATCTCTGAGCCCTACCTTCAGCTCTAGCAGCAGCCTTCCTCTTCCTATCCCTATCCAATCTATCCAAATGAGACCTCAAAACTTTCCATTTCTTCTCATGCCATCCATCACATTCAGTACAAGTATGATCTTTCGAACACTCTTGTCCTCTACATTTTGCAAAGATCACATGACTATCATAGGTCACTTTGTCATCCAGGTCTTGCAACCCTCCCTACAATATCTAATACTTCATGAACTAGAATCACATAATGAATCACAAACTGCAGTAATCCTAACTAAACTGCTGAAAAACTACCAAAACAATCAGTACTTTACAAAATCCTTGGAAAAAGTGATGAAAAAACTTCAAACCAAACCACCCAAACATTCAATGTTGCAGTGAACGCCGGTAAAAAAAAAGAAGTGATCTTCTTTGTTTTGTTATACCAACTGTTCCCCGGTAGTGGGCGATTAGTTACCTACACTAGAAAACAAATGAATCACTACCACGAGTGGAAAAGTATGGCTGCGTAATTACTTGGTAAGTAACTTATAGGAAAAATAATAATAATATACGGAGATGGAATTTTTGTTGAATTTTACCAAAGATGGCCTAGCCTACATTAGAGATACTAAAAACAGGTTACTTAAAAGCCTATGCTAGTTTACATATGATTCGGGTATTATGAACTGTAAAACTGTTAATGTTTATAGCAATGGCAAATATCTTAATAATTTTAAACATTGAGTGTGACAGGATTCTTCTATGTAAAAACCCTCAGATATTAATAACACTGACATGGCTCAGGTGGTACGACTTCCGAATTATTCCCGCTTTGTTGACATTGTCAACCAACAGCACCATGTTCACTGACTACTCATCTTCTCATCTGTACCAACAGTTCTTCCTGTCTGTACTGTCTGGTGCAATTTAATATATTACTGACTAGTTTGCAGTATTGCATAATATGTTCTTGGAATTATAATTTTATTCAATTTAATATGTATTACTGTTCATTCGTTCTTGTATTATCCACCCTAGCAAGCATGTGTGGTGGTGGCCAATGATGCCAAAAACCAAGAAGCAATGCAGTCTATTCTATACCAAGAGGTGTTAAACAGTTTTTGACGATGTTCATTCTAAAACTGGGTAAATGTGGCATTTCTGATAGTTTCTGGTAAGATTTTAATAACACTGTTACACATTTCTGACATAAATACATGGTTAACCCAATATTTTCCCTCATGTTCAACAATGAGAAGAATTGTGATAATCTGTACCATTAAGGTCAGGGCAAGTATGGGATGACCCTGCATCCTACGCAAGGTTAGGTGAAATTGGAAAGGTTTTGTATCTTCCATCCTGTTTCCCATGTGACTAAAGGAGGGGTTGAGGAAAGGTGACAACAACTTTCGATAGAAATTAAATGTTTCCCAACATTTTTGTCTAAAATAATGAGAATATCCTAGGGAGCGAATATGGTAAAACTGAAGACTACTACTGCGACTTGGTTCATGCCAGTCGGCGACAGTAATATTTACCACATTTTGCTTAGACTTCTGTTTGGGGTTATGGCTTTCGTTTGTGTTTATGATATTTGCAGTCTTTTGTTTATGTTTCTACGTTTGTCCCTATCGGGTTTGTACTTAACAAGGAGACCATTTCGCACGCAAACTGAGCTACTGAACCAGTGGGGCGCGGTAGGCTAGTAGTCTTCAGTTTTACCAAGAATTGGGCATTTTCTCCCAAAAACCTAACTTGATAAAAAAATGCTTCACAGAATAAAGCCATTAAACTAGCCTACATTTTGCTATCGTCAGCTTGGGCACCTGGGCCTCAGCAAGTAAACAAAACAGGCTTAGGTGAGAAGAGCCAGCAAATAAGGAACAAATGCAGAGTAGGCAGTCTGGGTTACTTTTAGCCTAGTAGGCCCCCTGGGCACCAACCGCCCCCCCAACAGTAATTCTTGATCCCCAACCCTGCATACTGCCCTGCAATAGCTTAGTCTAAATCACCAACTAGCCTAATTCTTGCCATAGTATGCCAGACTTATTAAGGAGGTCCAGTATCCCGACATGCTTTCTACCAATATAGGAGCTATAGGGTCTAAATTGCCTAGGGGTAAACTACCGGCCAAAACCATGCTATGTCTGTGCCCTAAGAAAACTACCTCGGTTGGCCAACTGCCGGCAAGCGGCCGACTTTCACGTATGGCTCAATAACAGAGTGATTTCTTAAGGGTAAAGGTCTCATCTGTGCAAACTGAAACAAAAGGCCCCTCACAGTCTGTGATGTTTTTGGGCATCAGTAACAAATACAAGTAATTATGTTTACTTAAATAATCGTCAGACTACGTAAGCAATCTGGCCCAGTACAGGACAACCCTGTATCTATCTATATATACGTTAAAATGTATATTATACATGAATTTTCTAAATATTGTGATAAGTAGCTAAAACCTGGTCACCAAATACCGTACATGAGTTGGTAAATTACTTACAAATGCTAATAATATAAGCGGGCGCCACATAATAACATTCATCCACCGATAATACACGTCAAACCTCAAACTCATTGAGATTGATAATTTTTTGGGCAGAAAAATAAATAAGGTTGGTTTAGAATTTTTAAATTAAAATAATATTTATGTTAATTATTGCACATGCTTTAAAAATAACCATATTATACAAATATGAATATGCCAAAATTATTTTATAAGAATCAACTCGAATATGCAGATATACACTTGGGTGCTCCGGTGGCCAAAGTATGCGACTTTAGCTCTGCCATTTCACCACTCTCAAAACGTTCCAAGTTTACCGAAGATGACTGTGTTCACTGCTCAGAAATTTGGTCCATGTTCGTAACGTAATTCACAGAATCCAGTTGTATGATATATATAAACTATTAAATCTTCAATACTACAACACCTGACAACACGAATACTGTTTCATCTAAAATGTCTCAGCAACCATAAGACAATCAACACAGTTAGCAATTAATTCAAAATAATCATAAGTTCCCAGAATATTGATCTCAAAACGCTCTAGTTTGTCGACTGTAATTTTCAGTTTCTGTTTCCGCTTTACGCAATGCTAGACATTAACATTATTATCCATGATGATCAGTATTTATTTCCATATCAAAAACTTTGCAACTTCTTGAATGCATCCTATGTTCAGTATCTCTTTGTCTTGTTTGTCTCTCACAATTAATATATTTGACCAAATCCGAAGTGCAATCATTACATTAATTGGTTATCTGCACAGTTGCCATTAACTTCATCATCATTTTGGAACTTACATCCCTTTTCAGCATGACTATACCTTTGACAGTAAAATAAGTTACCCAACATAATACAAATTTATTACCTTTATCATAAATAGTCCTTCGAATTTCAGGATCACATTTTAGAATGTCGTGAGTGGTCGCATCTGCGGCGGGTTTGTTGAACAACAGGTTTACCTTCTGTACATCAGGGATGGACTATTCACTGTAAACATTACTGATTACGATTTTTGGTGGCAGTCACGGGGCCTTTTTCGCTTCAGCAGATTCCACAATATCGTGCATCCTGATTGCAGCTTCATCTGTACTGCTTCCATCAGCAAAATTAACAATATTGCCACCAGACACAGACTTATTATCAACCATTTTTAAGTGTATTAGGGACCTCAGTGATTTTGCTTGAAGCATGTGAAGATCTGATAACAAACATGTTTTTTTTATTTTTTACTTTTTTTGTGTACTTATCTTTTCTCTAATAGGAGCTTTTATCTTCCTCATTACGATTTCGAGCAATTCAATCTTTTCAATGAGATTATTAATTCTAAAGTCAGCTTTCGGTAATTCGGAGTCTCTTCGTAAAATTATCAGTCAACGTCCAGCATAAAATCCGCCGAGTAGTCATTTGTCTCATTCTGATACCTCCAAAGTTCAGCAATTTTAGCATCACGCTCAGCAATCCTCTATCTTGCAGCTCACTTTCATCCCTTAACACAATTTTTGAATTCTGCATTTCTTCATGTTCATTCACTATTAAATCTTGTTATCAAAACAATTAAAACAGAGCCACTTCAACATCTTGATATTATTATCTGCCGATTCGGTCTAAAAATACGCATCCCTTATAATACCACACACAATATTCGCATCCCACCCAGTCTTTATCTTTTCATCTAGCGGATTTACACGTGGGACAAAATATCAACTTTCCTTCTTGATGGCCACAATACAGTTTCAATGACACACTTTCTAAAGGTGGTTTTTCATGTGCAGCACAGATAATTTCATAAAGAAAAATACAAAAGTTTTGTTCTTCTCAAAATGCAAGAGCACTCACGAAGCACGTCCGATCTCCGGTTGCTCTCAGTCACACTGACAACGTCAAAATGTATTTGTCCATTCAAGAATCACTTGTTTCCCATTTTTATATTCTATGCATGTCGGATAGCGCGAGATTAAAACCATATTTTCTTTGATACTTTCTGCTTTTAATTTTTCTAGCTTTGCATAAGCTACGATCAGCTCAAATGTTAAAGTGTGTTTCATGATATCGGAGATAAAGACAAACAACTAAAACTTCATGGTTATTGTTGTTTTGTTCATGCGTATACAATGCTCCTACCAACCTGCTGAAACATTCACGTCAATCCGTAACGTTGAATAGTTCAGTGCATGCTTCAGCTTGAGTATTACAAGTTCTTCGTGTTTATCTTGTCACAGTAGGCAATGAATTTTCATGGCAGAGACACTGAAGGATGTCAATTCTGCATTTATTGCTATGTCTTTCTGTGTGATCAAACATGCATTTTCTCTCTAAATCTGGAAATCCTTCAGATTATATTTAAGTATATATATATATATATATATATATATATATATATATATATATATATATATATATATATATATATATATATATATATATATATCTAGAAGATGACAATTTATCACTATCGTATCAAAAGAATACCAGTGTCACTGCTGACTGATTTGGTTGTATTATTATTATTATTATTATTATTATTATTATTATTATTATTATTATTATTATTATTATTATTATTATTATTATTGTTGTTGTTGTTGTTGTTGTTGTTGTTGTTGTTGTTGTTGTTGTTGTTGTTGTTGTTGTTGTATTTTATTGATATTTGGTAAGGGTGGCTAAATGAATGCCACCATGAAATGGGAGTAGGAAACGGCGATGCAATTTGAAGACAGAAATCGCAGCATGTGGATACTCTTGTAGTTGATTATTGTCATAGGAATTACTAGTACCATAGCAAGTGTAATGTGCGATTTTGAAACATCAACAGGAAATGAATACCATGAGCTATAAAGAGAGAGAGAATAGGTGCGAATTGGAGTACGGAAAAATGAGAAACAAAAAAGGCAACTAAAAATGTAGATTATATATTTTATAATTTACGTTTTGCGGGGTAGTCAGGAACAAAGAACTTACATCCTTTTAAAGTTATTTACTGTATTGACTGGAGCATCTCTACCACCGCTGGTGGCTGCTAGATCATCTTAGTACAGTACTGCAGGGGTTGGCTTGCGCCTGGTTTAACCAGTGTTCTCACAACCACTGTGCCGTGATTTTCATGTCTTGGGTATAAGTTCCTTCACTCATGCCCACCGCTCTTTCCGATGATTAACTGTTTTTCTGCTTTTATTTATTTAGTCTAATTATTAACCCTTTAATATATTTAAATGTCTCTTATTTACTTTGATTTCAGATTGTTTCGTTTACATGTCTTCTATTTATTTTAAAATTTATCTGGCAAATTCCCTGTTCATATAGTCTTGTTCTATCAGAATGCAAGCGCATTATAAGTAATAATAATAATAATAATAATAATAATAATAATAATAATAATAATAATAATAATAATGTCTCAGTGTTAAGAAACGCAAGGGATATATATATATATATATATATATATATATATATATATATATATATATATATTTCTGTTTACTACTGTTAAAAAAAATATTAGCTGGCGTTCGTGTGTAGAAAAACATTTATACCTGAGTGGAGAAGGTATTCTCTTTGATAATATATGAATTTGACCGAGAAGATGAAATGGAAAATAACTGAAGGATACAGAGGAGACTGCAGAGATGTATAATGGAAAATATGCTCGTAGTTAGCTCCTTCCGACTCAGCATGTGTAGTGGGAATGGTAAGATGGCTTCCTCTTGCTTTGATAGGGATCAGGAATTGAGTTTCGTATTGGTGGATCAGATTTGATTACCACGGTTGAGCTATAGCTCAACCGTGTTGATTACATGAATTCTCGGCATACGCTGCCACGATGAGGCCGAAACAGTTATCTCGTTTCCTGACAATAGATAAAATTCAGTGGCTCGGCAAAATTTTTCATGTTTTACCACATCAGCTTAGCAGATTTGTGTTACTGTGGACACAAAAAGCAGTTTTCGAGTTTTAAGCTTTCATCGCTTTTATTTGTCTTCTCATCGACTGAATACAATAAGGACTGACGTTGAGGAAGTTTTCTGCACAGGGAGTTCATCCTTGATTTACATTTAATGACTGTTGCAGGCTTGTGTTTGTCCAGAGTCACCTGCACTTACTGCAAGGGGGAAAGCGACGTAAGAGAAAACATAGGAAATTACAAGTTTGTGTTTCAGCTAACTGGGAACAATAAGGTTAAAAATGTGGTATTTTTCATTTATTTCCAAAGACTTTACTGTGACATGACTATTACTGTTATATTAACATATGGGCAAAGCAACGATAATAAAAAGATTTCCAGGTTTACCATCCATTCTTAGGTACATTGTTGTTAAAGATGTAAGAGAGTAAAATCGTGTTATCACAGTGATTGCCGGCTATCATTTTTTCTCTATTTATCATACACGCTTATAATAATTTTTAATACTGTTTACACAACACTGAATTTTCGTCGATAGCGCTTTAATTTAGACAATGTCTATAAACCTGTTTGTTGCTGTATGCATTAACGTTGTCAGAGTATTGAAGGATGCAACAGACTTATTTAAGATGGAAGGAGACAGGCAAACTAATCAAGCAGGGATTACTGTTCTTTTCGCAAAACTACTGATCATTCCTGTCAATTATTAATCGTTCGGATAAGTTTTGAAAGTTATCAAGCCCACTAGGATTCTACAGCGTGAGGAGGAAACTGAGGTACCAGTGAATAACACTTCTTGTACTATTTTCTACATAACCAAATTCCTTCTGATCCATCTTTTGACCCAATTCATATATTAGGTGCCTTCATTTTTTTTTATTCACGTTCAAGGTCAATAATGTATCCAGAATACTAACCAAACTATCCTCTACTATGCGAGATTCGTTTCTTTTAGCTACTAGCAGTTTACTAGTTTTATCACTTTGGTTTTATGTACAGCCCTCCACAGGGATAATTCCCTCTCTGGCGGGCCCTTGTACGTTTTCGAAATAAGGTGCTTCTTATATTTTATAATTGTCTTTCAGTGTTTTCTCGTTAGTATCGTAGCTCCTGCAGAATAGGAGACTCTTTAGTTCTTTTTTAAAAAATACTTCCTTCTTCTATTAAATTGCAGAGGATCATTATTCAAATCCATGATCCGTATTATTTTTCACCTTTGACATATTCTTTACATACTGCCATCATATGTTTTATGTTTAGTATCACTATAGTCTTTCTTTACACAATTTTTACGCTTGAAGATGTTGCTAGCACATTCATTTGATTTGTGATTTTCACCACATCTTGGACAAGCTTGGTCATTTCTACAATTTGTTGCGCTGTGACCAAATTCCCGACATTTATAGCATTGATAGGGCATGTAACAGTCGTATACTTTGCAACGGCTATACAGTGTAGACAATTTGTCACCTCTACCATAAATAGCCTTTCGTATTTGTGGTGTGCATTTGATGATATAGTGTTTACATTTGTCATCTTTGGTTATCATTTCCTTTACAATTTTCTGGTCGTCATTTTCAGAAATGAGGCTACCTATACATGGATTTTTCTTTACAATGTTATCGACAATGTCACTCGTGAAAAGTTTTTTTTTTCTGCAATGACCCACTCTGTAACAGGGCTGGTGTAAAAGAATTGTATAGAATTCAGGCCAAAGGCCAAGCACTGGAATCCCTGAGGTCATTCAGCGCTGAAACGGAAATTGACAGTAAAAGGTCTGAAAGGTGTAACAGGAGGAAAACCTCGCAGTTGCACTATGAATTAATTGTTAGAATGTGGAAAGTAAGATGGAAGAAAGAGAATAAGAAAGGAGGTACAGTAAAAGGAATGAAAGGGGTTGCAGCTAGGGGCTGAAGGCAGCCTTCAAAGAACCTTAAGTACACTGACGCACTACCCACCCTACGGGGGCCTGGTATAGTCTCACTTTAACCTTGGCATTTATTTTTGGAGGTTCTAATAGGGTCTTTCAGGCAGAACTCTTTGTATTTGTTATTGATACCCTACTCTTTACTTAAATAACCTCGTCTTCTATGTGATACCCATTCAAGTAAATATGTAAATTTAGTCTTGTATATCTTAAGCTTTCACATCTTTTTAGTTACTGGGGAAATTTTCAGAATCTAAAAACTTTCAAAATCTGCACTGGATCTCTTTTTCATTATTTGTCATACTTCTATAAATCTAAATTTATTGTGATATGTGGCTTATGGTTCCTTAAAATTCGTAATCTTTCTTACTATGTTGATAAAAATATAGTTCAAGCTTGGATGGGTGTACTTCTGTCATGTGGGACTTTATTCATTGTTTATTTAGCTGTAGTATTTTAAAGATTCTTATAACCTCTTCACTATGTCAACCACTTTGAAGGCACTCTTGTTAAGGTATTTAATTCATATGGTAATAATGTTTCTCAGAATAATATTTTGGAGTTCTTCCCTTGATATATATGTGTGGTGCAGAATTGTAATTACCCCTTTAGTTCTGCAAGACAATTCCAAAGCGATCTAGTGCATTGTTTGCAACCCTTAACCATTCTTATCCTTGTACCAACAGTTCATAGTACCATATCATCATGGTCTGCGGTAAGTATTGCATTACTTACCATCAAAAAACATTTACAGAGATCATTTACCACAAGGCACAATGCTATGTAAGTGGTTTTATTTTCTCATGATGGAATATTTGGTTAAATATTATGTTTCATGATGTTCAAACTGCTAATAAATTTGGGTTACTTCGAATTTTTTAAATATGACAAATTACATAAATATTTGTAAGATGTTTGCAAGTGTATCTCCTTTATTATTTAAAATTTATTTTATTCATGGCTATATTTCCAGTTTATATATTGATATGAATCCAAGAAAATTTTCATCTCAATGTCTACAATACTGCGATTGATGCTGAATTTCATTAAATTAAAATGGTCCTGCAGTGTGTCCTGGAAGAAAACCGTTTAAATAGGTTCCAAAGAACTTGGTACTATTCTTTTAACCTTTCATCAAACTAGGAACTTTCTTCAGCAAATTCTTTGCTTTCAGCTTCATGGAGAGTTGATGACTTTCCTTTCAGCGACATAATGCTTATTCAGTTCTTGAATTTTTGTTAGATCAATACACACTTGTGCTAAAATAATGCTCTTAATTTGGACATTTCTTTTTCTATATCAATTTTCAACTTGCTCCCTTCTAAGTACCTTTGGTCTTCATTGTACTCCATTCCATCACCCCTGTCAATAAAATTTTCTGGAGGTTCAGTGAAAGCCAGGCTTCTTCAGATGATCTATTAATATAAAAAGCGTGCAAGTTTAATGTTACATAGTTGAATGCTGATGGATGGTTTTTCCACGTCACCCATTCAGAAACCACTTCTTCAGGTAGTTAATTATGAAATCAAGTTCCGATGAAAGCTAGTGAATGGCAAAAGTTAATAGCTAAGGCCAAACAATGACATTATACAATGCATCACAACGCTTAATCATCATCAGGATCCTGAGGTCCCATTCCTCGGGCCTTTGGACCACCAGCTCTCTTCGCCATTATTATTTGGTCTACTTTAAGAATTTCAATTGCTGCTGAGGCAGCATACTTCAGAGCCCAGTACTTAGTAAGGTAAAGATCAAACACTTCCTTCTCGCATGCATCTAACACAGCAGCACCTTCACCCTCACAATCAAAACCAAAGTTTGTTTTGCCCTCTGTGTGTGCTGCCATTAAATTTGATAAAACCTCTTGATCAGGAGCTCCACAATTATCAGCCAAAACCTGTGAATAGTTGAAAAATCCATTAAACAAAATCCTCAAGTATGTTCCTTACATACAATAGAAAACCTTTGCTGTTACAAACAAATTTAAATGTAGTCTACCAGACAATTACAAATTTAATTCTAAGACAGTGCTACAAGGTTTGCATCATCTTGTGCCTCTCACACTCATAAGTTTGATAAATCAACAACATATCAAATTACAGTAGAGTATACAGTAGCCCTGGGGATGCAGCACTTGCAAACAGAACTCCTTCCATGCACTGTAAATTTTTGCAATAAAATTAGGGGTATCCAGAATTAACAGGCTATCAGTACATAAAGCCAATTATAACCCAGATGTATATACCAAGAATCTTGACAATGGAAGAAACTATTCATTAATGAACTAAAATTATATAGCTATGCCCTCAACTTACAATACTTTATGGAATATACTGGGATAAAAGTTCTAGTATGAGGAATAGGGGAGAGAAGGAAATCAAGAACAAGAAAAAACAACCCTTACGCAGATTAATATAGAGAAATAAACAGTAAAGCAATATTTTCACAATTAAGTACAAAATAAATTTTAACATGAGTAAAACACAAGGTTGACAAAAAGACTTGTGAGGACCTTGACTTAGGACCCAATAGGTTATAAGTATTGTCAACCTTACCCTTTACACTTGTTAATGTATATTGTGTACTTAATTGTTAAAAAACTACTTTAACTTAAGATGTCTATTAATCTTATGCATAATACTTGTTTTATCTATTATTTTTCATCTTGTCATACATCTCTCCCTTATTCATTCCTGCTTTCCTTCTATTTGCTGTTACTTTTGGAGCTATGATGTCTAGGTAATCTTCATTTTTCTCCCGCATCCTCTAAATACTGAGTAATATTTCTAAATTTCATACAAATCCAATTAATTTTTTTATTACATGTACTACCAGTTGCATAACTTTGGAGAAATCACTCAAACTGAGAAAATTAGTTATGAATCTACATATAACTGGATCATAGAGAGAGAGAGAGAGAGAGAGAGAGAGAGAGAGAGAGAGAGATAAAATCAAGTTCACTTACTTTGGGGAACACTCTGAGAGCTTCAGCAAACTTCTTGATAGCATATTGTTCAAGACCAGGGCACTGTGAACCATACTGCTCAATTATTCGACTAAGCTCTACTTCACTGCTTCCTGCACCTGCAATACACCTTCCATCCTGAAAGGAATGATATTACAACAAACTGTAAGTGTAAGCATTTTTTTTCTACCATGAACCAAAATCCTGATAATCAGCAGAATTGTACACAGTAAAATTATTAATGTTTCATCATAACCAATTTGCCATGTAAAGCACTGGCATATACAGGATTCAAAGTAAATCAAACACAGTCATTATCAAAACGGAGCAATGTCCAAAACTTCATTATCATAGTGTTCTTGCTAGGCTGCCAACTGAGTAGGGATAAAGTGCCTTGCAGGTAAATTGCTTGGGTTTACTGATAAATGTTAAGTACATTGGCTAGAAATTATCTAGAGTTACTATTACCTGTGGGATGTTCTGAATATTCAACTGGAATTCTTGAATGTTCAACAGTAGGTTATACTCATGAGTCTTTGTTACTTCACATTACAGGTATGTGATAAATCTTGAAGATTCTGACAAGTTTCTTACAGGACTTGTCCTCTATTTGTCACTCACTGTTGTTTTAAATTTGGACAATCATACAATAATTACTTTACTAGTAGTGTTGTAAGGCCATTCATACAAATTTCGTTCTACACACAGGATTGGGTTACTATGCTTTAAATCAAATATGGATGGTGCTCAAATTCAAGATGTACTCGATGGCATTATTATTACTATTAGGTATTCCAGTCCTAATTTCAATGTCAAGATATATTCACTTCAAGAATAAAGAAGTTTCTGAATTCTTTTTTTCCTAATCATCTAAATAAAAATTTCTGCAATACTAAAGGCAAGCTTATTACAATATCCTTCTTACATTACAGCAACCAAACCAGATTGAGGTTATTTCCCTTGGCCATGAAGCAGCTTCCATTCAGTAACGGTTTGCAAGACTTGAGAAGCAATGGTTTATCCCTTTCACTGATCACAGATAAAGTTTAACACTAGTAATGAAAATGATATTTTAATGATAAAATAAAGTTTGTTCATACCTTTACCTGGCAGATATATATATAGCTGTATTCTCGAAGGTCCGACAGAATTTCAAATTTCGCGGCACGCAGTGGCCGGTCAGGTGGTTAGTACCCATTCCACGCCGCTGGGAGGCAGGTATCAGGAACCATTCCCATTTTCTATTCAGATTTTCTAAACGCCACTGTCTCCTGAGGGGAGGAGGGAGGGCAATATGAATATATATCTGCCAATTAGTATGAACAAACTTTATTTTATCATTAAAATATCATTTGTTCATGAGACTTTACCTGCCAGATATATATATAGCTGAATCTACACCTTTGAGGTAGAGACAGCCAAAATTAGGGAAAAAACCAATTATTGGTAAAATTATTTTGGTTCCTTATCTGATAGCGCTGACTGAGTGGTTACTGTCACTCCTAGTCTGCTTCTGCTTTACTAGAGACCCCAGCGTAGTGACCTATAGCTGGCGACTTCTAGATGATCTGTCAACGGGGCGTGACCACAATGTGACTAGATCATAGCCCATAAAAGAGACAAAAGAGCATTACTAACCACCTAACCAACACCTAAAGCGTTAGTTTGCAAAGTTGGGAAGACTGCCTCCAGTAGTGGACCCAACAACCAAAAAAAACAATTAAAAAGGGGATAGGATCAGAGTTACCCCTGTCCCCAAGGTTGCTGAAGCAGCAATGTATGGTCCCAGCGAAAGCAATTTTTAGTATGCTACCTAAACATCTTGCCAAGAGTGTGAGGCAAACACAATTGACTTCAGCCAAAATGTGGCACTAAAAATGTCACTGAGTACCATATTTTCTTGAGCATGGAGGTAGCAACTGCCTCACCTCGTGAGCGTTAACTCTCAACAACTTGAAGTTGGAGTCGTCACAACTAGAGTGTGCGCCCTAATGACGTCCTAATGAAGAATGCCAGTGCATTCTTGACATAGGTTTAACTGGTTGCCTCACAGAACACCATAAAACATCCAATGGACCACGAGTGTCCTGTGTTCTTTTAAGGTAGTACTTGAGAGCTCTAACTGGACATAGAACTCCCTCAGGTTCCTGTCAATAAGGTCTGCTAAACCTTTAATTTCAAAGTGTCTAGGCCAAGGGTTAGAAGACCTATCATTCTTAGCAAGAACTTAGGGCTTAAAGAATAGACAGCATTGTGTTCCCTTGAAGCCCACATGACGGCCTCGAACTTCTCTCCTCTCTCTTGCGAGGAATGCTGTTTTCAGTAACATCATAAAGATGCAGTGGAGAGGCTCAAAAGGACTAAACATCAAAAAAAACTTGAGCATACGTCAGAAGTTCAAAGCAGGGGAAATCAGCTGAGGAACTGGACGTCTTGGAAAGAGCTCAAGATCGTGAGGTCCTATTGTCAGACAAAGCTAATCCTCTGTGTTCAACACAATCAAAAATGCTCCGATAACACTTGAGGTCGAACTGCTATATCGAGTTTTCTCTTAAGTAAAGGAGAAAATCCATAACCTGGCTCTACAGTGATAGAGGAAGAGGAAAAGCCCTTCTTTCTACACCAACCTTTGAAGGTTGCTCACTTCGCTAGATATATCCTTTAGATGAAGAACTTGGCTCTAGCGATGGTCTGTACCCTGGCCAGAAACCTTCGCTCTGACCAAGTTTGATAGTCTGTGCCAGCCAGGTTCAGAGCGGGAGATTCAAAGATATCTCGTGAAGTGGGTTTTGTATGAGCAGGTCTGTTCTCACATAGGGAAGGGTCTGGGCGCCTACCAACCCTGTGAAGAGAAAACTCCTAGAACCAGTGGTTCAAGGCCAAAAACGTGGGGATGAGAGGCGTCTGTGCCCCTTGAGAGGCCGAACCTGCCGATGACTTCTCCCAGAATTTAGAACGGGAAAAGGCGAAACATCTATTCCCGTCCAATCCCAGGGAAGAGCAACTCGCAACTGCCCCAGGGTCGAAAAAGTACAGATGAGCTTTGCAGGAGGGAGCCTCGCTGTTCTTGAGGGTCGTGAAAAAATCCACAAGATGGCGACCCCAAAATTTCAAAATCTTGGCAAACCCTCCTGATGAAGGGTCCATTCAGCCGGCAGGAGTTGATGGCGCTAACAGAGCAGGTCTGCCTCGAACATTTTCGACCCTGCAACAAAAACTTGTGAGAATCGAAATGTTGTGCAGTATAGGGCTCAAAGAATAATCTCTTGCAAGGCTGAACAGGGAACAAGTAGTATTGTCCGAGTTTGCTAGACTACATCGATTGCAAACTTGGACCTCGAAGAATTGGCGAGCTAAAAGATAGCCGGCAATCTTTGAAGTCGATGTTAGACACCTGTTCCTCTCCAGGTTCCTAACACTTCCTCTCCCAGTGTTGCCCCCAACCTGTTGACGGCCGTCGGAAAAACAACACTAGGTTGGGTTCAGAAGCAGGGAGATCCCTTTCTGCAATTCCGTTGGTTCTAGCCACCACCACAGATCCTCTTTATAAGGGGAAGAACTCAATTCCTCTTTCAAGTCTTCCTTGTTTGTGGTTCTCAACAAAAGAACTGAAGAGGCCTGAGATGCAGACTCCCAGAAAACAAACTTCTCCAGCGAGGAAATGGTCCCAACGCAGACTCATTCCTTCCTTCACTACATGTTTCTTTCCAGAAGGCGAAACTTTTTCGTTGACATAGAAGCTTGCCGTTCTTTATGGTGGAGGACGCCTAAAAGCTGAATAGATCTGGAATTTAGACACAATGGACAGTGAGGATCAGCCGCGATTTCCCACAGACCAGAAGTCCCAGGAACTTCACGAGTTGCAGAGTCAACTGAAGGTCCTCCAGATACTCAGCTGACGGACGTCAATCAACCAATCGTCAAATGAGGAGTGAGATCCCCTGACGTCGACAGATGCAAACTGCACGCAACGTTTTTCGCGAGACGGTAAAACACCCTCGAGCAAAATGTGACGCCAACAGCATCTGGTGTTCCCAGGCGGTCAACCATCCAAGTACCAGACCAGACCCAACGTTTAACTTCGCTGATGGACGAGAAGCGGTGTTTTCAACGCAACGTATGGCGTTAATGCAGAGTCCAAAGCAGAGAGCCCTGAACTGGTACGTCTAGTCCCCAAGACAACCTGAGATACTTCACCGAACGTGGATGAATTGGGGCGTGAAGATAAGTATCTTGGAGATCCAAAGATACCATCAATCCCCGGATGAAGGGGCTCCTAGTATTGACTGGGCAGGTCTCCATCTTGAACTTTTTCCTTCCGACCAAGTTGTTCGACCTGTTGGCGCCCAAGACGGGTCTCCAGCCTACTGAAAGTTTCGGGACTAGAAACAATCTGTAGTAAAATCCCGGGGAACACCGAGTCCAAGATCTGTTCCACTGCTCTCCGCTCGAACATCTGTTGAGCAGGTCAAACAATTTTCTGTTTGACAGGAAGGCAGTTGGGAAACAAAAACAAAAGAGGAGACAGGAAGGGAATCAAGTAACCTCTCTCTAACAGTAGGAGGGACCAAACGTCTGCCCCTCACTCTTTCCAGGCTTGTGCAAAATGAAGCCTGGTTGCAAAGGAGTCTGGAGATGAAGGGAGTCACTTGCTACCTCTCTTGGAAGTGACATTCCTTGGGAAAAAACTCTCTCTCGTGGTGCGGGTCTCGTGTTGCTTCCCATGGAAGCCCCTTTGTTATGCAAACATTTAGCTTTCGTTACTTTTTGTATCTGAGATCGGTGCAAGCGTTATGAAGGAGATGCAGTTTGAATGTCGATAACTTTAGTTTTGAGAAAAACGATATTTTTGCTTCTCTGTGTATTTATTTGCTTGCCGTTACACAGTTTGATGTTTTTATGACATAATGAAAAGCCAAAATAGACCTGCAAAAGTAATATAACCGCTAAATGAAGCTAAATGAAGAGTGTCAAAAACACGGCTGAGGTTGGCCAATGACGTTTTACTTAGTCAAGCTCTGAGCTGCTACTGACTGACTGCCACTGACTGCCCTGCGGCATTCCTGTCTTTCGGCTGATGCGCACTATGTCCACAGGGTTGCCATAGATCGATTAGATATTATTTCATAGCTAAAAGAAATTACCACGATATACTGACAATATCATTACATTATATGAAAAATGTAATTTGACTATGATAGGTTACTGTTTTGTTTATAACTTCTAACTGTGGCGAACTTTTAAATAAAACTTTCTGAGAAGATAGTCAGGATATGTATGATGCCATATATAAAAAATCCCAGAAAATTATTTCCGTTTTTTGTCACAAACGCATCCCTAAGACAAGACAACTGTGAAGGTGAGAGGAGAGAGCTGGCGGTTGAAAAGTCTCAGAAACAGATCCTTGAAAAAAATATTCTGATGAATCAGAGGAAGAAGAAGACGAAAGAAGTTCCTCTCATACAAAGGCTGTGACGAAGAGGATGTTCTTCCACTTGGCAGCTGGTGGGTCTTGGTGGTGAAAGTAGTTCCGATTAAGCGTCGTGGCGGGAACTCCTTGAAGAACGGTCATCCTAGAGTAATGATAGTAACATAAATGTGGAACGCTTTACGATTAGCGTGTCATCTCGCGCAAGAGCAATGCTAATCTTCTCTGCATCGCTCCGATTAGTATGTGACTTGCCACAAGTACTGGCTACCAGAAGGACACAGACGTTGACGGGTAGTTGTGCCGATGATGAACAACTGGGCGTGTCAACACAAGACTTGAAATACGGCGAAGGCGAGGTGGCGTCATGGCATGACGCGCGAGAGGCCCGTGAAGTAGAAAAGAGTGTCACAGCGTGGCGCGTCGTGACGTCATGGCTAGCGCGCTGCGGCCAAGGTGAGGCGCCGCGTGAAGCGTGAGTGGCGCACGAAGAGCAAGACGCGCTCCTGGCGCGAGACAAGAGAAAAGGCCAACACCTCAACTTCGGGGAAGACGAATAGAAGCCACTAAACACTCTCTCTAGACGACAGACGCTCTGTATCGTTCCCCGAAGCGGGAGACGAAGGGTGAAAGTCTGTACCTCTTAACAGGCAGATTCGAATCTTGAAAGGTTCATGAGCATCCAGCTGTTGTTGCAAACCCAACAAAATCTTACAGCGTTGGAGAAGCCACTCTCTCGGAGAAGGGCTGAACCTGAGAGAAGGAAAGAGGCGAGAGACGATACTTCCTTCCACAGGGAAGAAGCTCTAGCCCTTGCCTTAGCGACAGGGGGTCGAGTAGCGTGATCATTCGAAAAACACTTTATTCTCTTCTGCAGAGGAATATCCACGAACTTTGGGAAGAGTATAAACGTTTGTGAGGAAGAGACGTGTCGCCCCTCTCCTCTAAGCTTCTCTTAAGAGGGCGAGAGTCCAACCGAGAGGCCCAACCCCGAGGCGGGAGGACGGTCGGAGACGAAGCAATCCTTCAGGATGGTGCTGGAGCACGATCTCTGGCAGCCTGGGTGAGCGTCATCAGGACCTGAGGGCGCCAGATCGGTGGAAGCCCCGTGGCCCCTCATGCTTTCGACATGCCCTCCTGGTCCTCGGGAGTTGACAGAGGTCCAGGCCTAGAGGCATTATAGGGCGATCTGACGCCCCACAACACTAGGGGCACTTCGCACTATGCGTTTGAATTGCATTCCGCTTTAGTTTCAAGAGCACGTTGACTCCACACGAGAGCCAGGGAATTACCTCTGCAAACAAAACTACAGGGTTAGTACTAAAAAATTTTCTACAGGGTTACTAGTAGGAGAAAACCCTGACTGTCCATCTAAGGATGCACTCTAGAGGAAGCATTCACAGCCTATCACGCCCAATTTAAGCATATAGGCTCATATTTCTTCCACTACCTCAGACAATCCCACACATTCATTAATGTATCATATACTTGAACACCTTACATATCATACATAAAGAGCAGGAACTATCAAAGTCTTCGATAGCCTCACCTTACATTCACCCAAGCTATGACTCCGAGAAGCTAGGAGGTAAGACATCTTAATTACAGTGTCGTGCTGAAATTCAAAACGGTCCACAAAGAGCGTATGCCAAGTCACAGATTCCAGTTTAATACCAAAACAACCAAAATACTTCAAGTGGATAAATAAATTTCGGAATCCAATGATGGAGGGAACTGACAACAGGTGCTGAGCAGTCCGCGACAGAGAAAATCTGAATAGAAATGGACGGTTCCCTGATAATTAGCCTCCCAGCAGCGGGAATGGGTACTAACTAATCTGACCGGTTACCGCGCAGCCGCGAATTTTGAAATTTGCCGACCTCGGAGAATATACAGCTAGAGATATATCCAGTAAGTCTCATGAACAAATGTCTAATTACCACACAAAATTCAAACAAATCCTACTCCTGCACAGTCCCTTGAAAGTGTTCACAGCATCATCCACTGCTCGCTCAATATCATCCATGTAATTTTCAGTAGAGCCTCGGATCACAACAGTTGCAATTCGAGATTCAGCCCCTTCTTGCCTGAAATATGTAATCAACTACATAAAGAATGACCTCAAAATTAATATATAACAACTGCAATTTGCACATTTGCCAATACCAGAAATTCCTACACTGGGAAATGCAGGCTGTTGCAGAAATCAGTGCATTGAATATTTCTTCCAATTAACTTGGGTGACATGATCAGAAAGAGGGAAGAAATGCTGGAGTGGATGCTACTAAGCAACATAAATTAGAAGGAGCAATACAGTAAACATAGCACTGCATATTTGTCTAGACTTTTGTGATGGCTCATACTGAGCATCCTCTGTAATCTCTTGTAAATCCATCAAGATCATCTTGTAACAATTAATTTTGTTTATCCTTACTAGGCTACCTTTTTAGGCATGAAGCCTTGTCATTTCAAGCAATAACACTTGTGCTCAAATTTTAGTTTTGTGTTAAAAAGGTCAATTTACATACATACTATATGCTACCATTAGGCTAGTCACCATGAGCCTATCTTCTTATTTTCAGTTAAAGGGCACTTTAATTAATATTATAAGACCATTATCATGAGGTATTATTATATATAGCTATAATTTCAATGTTCACCAAATTAATTAATTCAATATGTATTACTATACCCATGATAGCTTACAATCACTGCATACTATTTTTAGAATCAATATTCATATTTTGAATCACTACTGACAAGTTTTATATAGACAAAAGATCTAATTTAGCCCTTCATCACATACAATTAATGTTAGACTTTCCTTTTGTGGGGTTATGACATTAGATAAGAATTTCCATTCCCTTATATCTTGTGCACTGTCTGCATGAATCTCTATCACGTTCTGGTTCTGATTTACAGTATACATTTTATGCTCTTCCTAGAATTCCCACATTTCAGTTATCCCATTTTGCTAACTAGTTACTCCTCTCCCCTTTTCACTGTGATCAAACTACCTCAATATATTTTCCAGCCTCTGAACATCACACTTCCACATTTGGGATAAGACCTTAGCAGACTTTGGTCATAAATCTCAGCTGGAATATTTCAGAATTATGTAAGTGCTAATGTCTGCAATGGGTGGGAAGATACAGATGTTACGTCATCAAATACTTTATGTTTGTCAGGTTATTTCCCCGTACTTTAACATTTTTTTTTTACTTCTTCCAGGCTGTTAATCTTTTTCTACTATACTCTCAATCTGTAAGTGATCACGAAAATTATTAAATATCCAAATCTATACAGGGGAAACCTGGCATTAATAACAATCTTCATTTCTTCCTTACCAACGTACACGTTTGATCCAGAGAAACACTGCTCCAAAAGTCAGTGTCCTTTCACTGTATTTCATGAGAAAACCTCTTTAATGCACCAGAAATAATCAATAAGAAGAAAATGGTCAGTACAAGTTCTAAACTCCTTCAATCTCCACTTGTAAGACTCACAAGAAGGATTTAGGATTTGCTTTAGAAAGAAAAAAAAAAAATGACTGCAGTAACAATTTGAAGATGAACAACAACCTGAGAGAGAGAGAGAGAGAGAGAGAGAGAGAGAGAGAGAGAGAGAGAGAGAGAGAGAGAGAGAGAGAGAGAGAGAGAGAGAGATGGTACAGTGAGCTGAGAGGAAGCTACAAAAAACCCTCTGCATTACTTCCAGTGCGCTTAGGTACTTCACACTCACCTGAATATAGTGACAGGGGTGTCACCCACTTCATCAATAAAGACTCGATCACACAGACCAATTTCTTCCTGTGTTGGGCAAATCATCTTTGGAAGAATAGTAGCACCAACAGTTTTGCAAAGTCGTCTCAGATCCCACTTGCTTGTGATTCTGACAGCCATGATGTTGTATTTGTTCAAGTAATGTTGAGCTAGATCTCCAATCTTTCCTCCAGCAACAACTACAGTCACACCAGCATTTGCTAATGCTTTAACCTATTCAATGAAATGATTAAACGTTTGTATTTACTTACAGAAGGCTGATATACTTTCCATACCATACTATCCTCAAGTTTTAATTTCAAATTAACAACTGCTGATATCTGATTAAAAAAAAAGATGGAGATCATTACGGGGAACAAAAAATAAGTAACATCTAAACTGTCAGTTTCAGGTTGTATAAACATACAGTACTACTGGAAAACATCAGCCCCATAAGTAAAACCTAATTTCCTTAAACACATGGGATGAATGCTTTCATTTAGAAATTAGCAGGAACTAAATCATTTTCTATTAAGAGGCAAAAGTAATATTCATTTCAGAACCTGAATCTTTGCCTAAAACCAAATTTACTAATTTACATAAGCTAAATTGTAAAAGCACAAATTTTTTTAAATTCTTACATCATCTTCCATTCTGTTCTCTTCTCCACGTGAAAAGTTGGCCAATTCACCAGCATTTGTAATGAGAACTGTGCCTTTTGTTTCTGTTGTTGTAATGTCAAATGGACAAGAATATACAGCCACTTTTGCTTTCTCTTTGGATGTCACTGTGCCTTCTGCTGTGCGTCTAAATACCATTCCCTGAGAAAATAAAGTAATTACTTGATCAAACAGATAACTGACTACATTTCACTTAACATAAGGTATTCAGTATTATCAGTTTAGACAGAATGTAAACCTGAGGGGTTTATACAAAAAATAAATTTTATGGCTGAATAAAGATTCTGGTTAAATTCTTCACCAATCTGTCTCTTGACTTTGTCATTTACTGTTGACTGAATTTTGGACAATTCCACAAAGCCTGTTAACTGTGGTGTTACCAACAGTCAAGGATTAGGTTGTGTGTTACTCAAACCCCTTTTGCCATGCAAGGAATCGAGTACTGTACAAAACCTTTTAAGATCTACTACATGAAATTTTTCACTGCCAGATTTAAAAAGGATAAGCAAAAGTAATACAACTAATAGAGGTACTATAACATTTACATACCCTACATACGAGAGAGAGAGAGAGAGAGAGAGAGAGAGCGAGCTTACAACACTTAAAGAACTATACCATAGCTAACATGACAATCATTTACGAAAGGGATGACATTCTTACCTGTACAACCTCGGATTTGTGAATACCAGAGCCAAGAATTTTACAGACACGCACATTATCAACATTGAAAGTGGTCTTCTCAGGAAGAATGGAAACACAAGCCTGAGCAACCAGCTTAGCCAAAAAGTCTTCATTGCCATACTGTTTGCTCATAACAGCTGTGCGAAGAGCTTTGGTCACCTGCAATATAAATGGGATTCTTGAAATACTACAGAACTTTATTGTTCCATGGTAATGTCTTACGTAATAAAAAAAAACTTTTACATTAAAAAATACCAGCAGTTCAAAATTATACTCAAAACTTATCACACATACTATTTACGTGTCCTGCAGTGCAGGAAATGGTACTTGAGTATACAGTAGTTAAAAAACTTAGTGACAAAGGAAAAAAGTCATAGGAGATTTAATTTCCTCAGGTGTAGCTGCAGAAGAAAGAATAATTCATTTATAGTAGCATATATACTCTATGCTTTAATTCACTTCATAATAAAAGATACTTTTTTAACAGACACTGTTCTTGAATAAAACATGGATGTTCAATATAAAATCAAATATCTTAAGTCTAAGGCTTGGACATTTTTTTTTTTAATAATGATATAATCTCTTATATATTTCCCTTTCATCTCTTGACCTTTCCTCTTCCAACGTAGTCTTTTTTTGTATTTTGTAGCTCTTGTATCATTAAACTGTATTTTAAACATTTTGTGTCAACTTTTTTTATGCCTGATTCCTACAAAACACATTTGTTTAGGATCTTGAGTCTCAAATCTTCCCATATCTCCTGGAGCATATACTTTCATATAATAAAGGTCTAAAATACTTGCCTGAGTTAAATCCCTGGGGTCTGTTACTTCCCAACACTGGAGACTTGGAAGAACATCAAGTGCTTTATTCATGGCCAACTGATACCCATCAGCTACATCTGTTGGGGTCAATCCCATGCGAAGAAGATCCTCTGCTGCCTCTAATAATGCTCCAGTGAAGATGATCACCCAGTTAGTTCCATCTCCCATCTCTTGTTCTTGCATTTGTGATGCCAGCACCATCAACTTCGCAGCTGGGTGTTCAACCTGTAAGAAGCTCAAAAATTACTAACATTCCAAATAATTTTTTACAGAATTTAAATCTCAATCTATGACTGATAACGACATAATTCCATAGAGACAATGTTAGATCATTTACAAACTACAACCATCTAAACCTCACCTCAAGTTCTCTAATAATTGTGGCAGCATCATTAGTTACAAACAGCTTCTCTAGGTGATTGATCACCATCTTGTTGCGACCCTGAGGCCCATAGGCTGTTTTGAGTGTTGTGCTAAACTCCTTACATGCTGATATATTACGGAACACTGCTTCATCCAGCCCAGAGAAGAGCTGAAAAATAAAGGTAAGATTTTACTGCAAAATGTTTTTCAGCAAATGATGTGAAAAAGTTACCTCTGGAAGCCCTGAAACCATAGATACAATAACCATATAGTACTGCTATTACCTTTACTGTGGGTAAAAAAAAATAATATTAATAAAACATTAATAAAATACTAAGCTGGAAAAACCATTCTTGCCCTTCAAAGGCTTGCTTCACCATAGAAGTGCCTATTAGACAAAAACAACAGTGTTCTTTCATCATATCCTGTGATCCTGCCACAAAAAACAGCACTAAAGTGCAATTTGTGCCATGTAATCCTAATGCCTGTCTACTACAGCCACATTTCCTTCCAGCACATCTATATTAACTATGAGTTACTACCAAAATATTGTAAGAAAATGTACTGTACTTGCCTTTCGTCTCATAACTCAAACACTATGTTCAATGAGCAAATGAAATCTACTTACGGAGTATATTCAACTGCTGAGACCAACATTACATAAACTGGCAGACACTTTTTTTTTTTCCCCAACTTTATTGCTTAAGAAACCTTCTCAGGCTACAACACACTACTATTTGACTTTGCACAAATTAATACAACACACCACTACTTTACCTTGCACAAATTAATAAAACACACTACTATTTTACCTTGCACAAATTAATAATGTTCCCTGGTAGTGAAAAGTACATTGTTTTTGTTGCCAGAATTAATATAGTTCTCATTCCAATGCAAACATACACAGCCTTCTCATTCTTGTGGCCAAGTAACAACTTAAAATGATACAATCACTAGCAGTGACCTGGCACCAAATGTGGTGACAAGTGTCCAAAGATGAGAGAAACATTCTATAACAATGACTCCAGGTTTACCAGCTTGACATATTTTAAGGCTTTATCACTTAATGCATGAGCTTTCCAACAAAAATGTATTCAAGACATTCAATTACAGGATTTATTAACCCATCATAAATTGAGCTATGGTCTATCTTGATGACAAAAAAATAAATGAAATATGATTCTTCTAAGACTTGCATTTTCTCAAACTGCTGGGAGCAATAGTTGGTGCAGCTCAACATTATTCAATCTTTTTACCGGCATCTTTTATTGGGATGTGCTGGTATAACCTTTTACATTTTCTTTCTGAATTCTGTTATATTAGTAGAGATTTTTTGTAAAGTGCTGCTAATAGGTTAATTTTCTTATAAAATTCCTTAAAATATTTAAGGGACCAGATATCCATGAACTGCACAGTATGTACTTGCTGCATGATTAACGCAATGCAGTCGGCAGCTTAGTAAGGTCTTCATCAGTGAGAACAATTCTTAAAACATTTATCAAACACAGTGGGCCTAATGGCTCACACTAATAAGGCATTTTTTGGTAAAAAATGAAGAGAAACCACTCAAGTAAATATACTGAAGGCTGGAAGTTTCTGAGCTGGCAACTAGTGAGGCCTACAGTATACTGCTGATCAATCTGCACAAACTGTCATGCTGTGGGCCAGCAGGTCCAGTTACAGTCAAGCCCTCATTCTTTGCAATTCCATTAATGACCTTTGTCACTACATCTCTGAATCTGAATCTTAAATGAGTTCTACATTCATTTGTAACTTTAATCATTTGTTTTATGATGAATACCGATTAGCCTAAGGACATAAACTGTATTTTCCTGACTACTTATCTTTTGGTTTATCATTTTTCAGTATTCCTGTTGGTGCATTCCACTCTTTTGGTCACCCAGCCCCTCACAAAAACCCCTGGGTTCCCACTGAGATCCTTTTTTCCTTCTTTAAATCTTAAGCTGAAAACCCTTATGGGCTGAGTTAACAAACCATAAACCATGAGGGTTCCAAAGGGAAATCAGCCTAAACACATAGACAAGTCACAGAAAAAAGTGATAAATAATTAAGAGGGAATATGAAATAAAACCAATACACCTGAAATTCAGGAGACATTAGCAGTGAGTAGGAGTCAACTTGCTCCTAAATATTTGGAGATCAGAGGATTTCACAATTGCACTAGGTAAACTATTCTACATTTTAGTTGCAGTTAAAATAAAACTATGTACTAGCAAACTGAGCAATATTAAATCTGATGCTCATAAGTCACACTGCTTGCAGCAGCACCCTGCCAGTGTTGCAACCAAAAACAGGTAGGTCAGGTAAAGAAGTGTGCAGAGGATGTTAGTCAATGTGGTAAATAATATGTAACATACATAATGCCACAAGTCAACATTAAGAGTAGGCAAAATAAACTTGACTGATGACATAACCTAACTCTATTCAAGAGTTTGAGAAAACAGTGACCACACTGGAGAACGGTACTCCAAACAAGGGATACTGTAGTTTGGAAGACCGAGGGACCCGCCCACAACTCATTAACGACGACTCTAAATGAAAAATTGCACAGAATAAATGTTGCTCAGCGTGCCAGATTCTACCCAAAAAGTAACTTACTTTACCAATTTGCTTGATTTCCCTAGTCGACAATTTTTTCAGCGGAGAGTAACTTTAGTACCAAGTTGACGTGAACAGTCACGGAGCACTGCTCTCCCATAGTTCTTCAGATTGCCGAAGTGCTGCGTTCCTCTCAACCCATAGTTCCTAAGGCTGCCGCCGCACGTCGCCCTGGTCTGATCGCGGGAAATTTAATTCTGTCTAATTGTACCTCAGGCTGACCCAGGTCATGCCCTAGGGCTTACAGATTAAATACTTTGAACCAATCACAATGTGTTCTAACGATATGATCCATAGGCCTAGGCCAACACCAGAACCACACGTTCTTTCTTTCTCGAACCAGCGCGATGGAAAGTCACGACTTGAGTTTGTTTCCAACCACTTTACCAAAGTTACTTTTCTACATAGTGCGTCCAGAAGCGATACCTAGAAGGTGTTCCGTGTCCATTTCAGGCCTTTTTGGATTTAGTTAAGCACGTCTATCTGCTCAAGAGCAGCCCGACATCCCCTATCTCTGATTTACTTTCCCAACCCTCTACAATAAGACCTGGACCGAGCAATTCCCACTCACCTGTTCGGCAGCCAGCAGTTGCAAAGAAGCCCAGGACAGTAGGACCTACGAAGCCAATACTGTTACCTACATGGTTGGACAGCAGCGACTTTGAATAAGGTAAGCACAGCATTTACCTGCCTTTTTACATTTGTTTTGTTGCTAGGTTAGGTAGTGTTTTGGAACTGACCCTAGTGTGCATTTTATAGTTTTTTGTAACCTGTGGCTACAGTGAATACAGATATTACCGCTTGCCAGAACATACGAGCTTGCCAAGAATCGTTAAAAATGCGGATAAGCAGTGCAGAGCCGTTCCGCCACCCCGATCTGACAGCAGATATGTTAAAAAAATCACCGTTAAAAAATTTACACCCGTTCTAATGTAGGTAGGGAGGTAGGGAATAGCCTAACCGCTGTTTCTTATGTAGGCTACAGGTAGCCTAGGCTAGCGATTTCCGTCCGCCCTAATGTAGGTAGGGTCAGCCTCACACATGCAGTGTAGCGGGTCAGCCTTTTGTATGCAGACTAGCGGGTCAAAAACTAGCAAATTTTGTATGTTACAGCCAGCAGGAAACCAGAATTTAGCCTCTGTAGTTTAGCGGGTCAGCCTTGCATTGTAGCCTAGCAGAAACCTTTGTATGCAGACTAGTGGGTCAAAAATAGCGAATTTTGTATGCGTTCGACCAGCAGGAAAACCCGGATTTTGCCTCTGTAGTTTAGCGGGTAGCCTTATGTTTGTAGCCTGGCGGGACAACCTTGTATGCAGACTAGCAGGTCAGAACTAGCACTTTGTACGTTACGCTACCACAAACCCCCGCCTTTTTCCTTCCTCCCCACCCAAAAACCCTGGTTTAAATAGGGTCCCTTTACCATTTATTACTTTTTCCATTACTTTTCCTTTGGGCAACACCAACAAAAACACGCTTTTCATTACCGTCATGAAGCACAGAGGGAGCTATTTTTTTCGGTGCCTTTTCTATAGCGATTTTTGGGCACCAAAAGTGGGCTCCCGCGGTCATTCACAGGCTCCCAAATGAGGAAGAAGAAAGTTAAAACACTTAAATATAATGGCTTCGTCATGAAACAATAAAAAATATTTCCTTGAGATGCCAACTTTTTGAGAAACAGAGGAAGCAATATTACTTATATGCTTCACAAAAGACAATTTCACATCAAAAGTTAAAAGAACCAGTGACATTTAAAACCATACCATTTAAATGTAATTCAGACACACAGGCAAAAGTGTTCTTTGTTGACTAAATACAGTATTACACTTTGAGTTTTAGAAGGGTTAAGCTTCATGCCCCAAAGCCTACTCCAATCATGAATACATGCCAGAGCTCTATTCATGGACTCTGCAACCGATGACCTATGGGTGGAGAAGGAACAAAAGCCAGAGGACTAGCATCATTGGCATATGCAATCAGTATTTCTCCTCCAGACCTTGTCTAGTACAGAAAATAAATAGCAGAAGTCCAAAAACACTACCTTGAAGAACACTGAAATGACATTACTATCCTGGAATGACATTACTATCCTGGCCATCAACACAGACTTTGGTTTATATTAAAAATCCAATTACAATATTAATAATTCATCTGCCTCCACCAATTCCCAATAATCTTAGCTTGTAGGCTAGATGCATGCTTCATGATTCACACATTCAAAAAGCTTCATTAAAATCTAGACTCCAAAAATATTACATACCGAGGACCTGGGAAAGACGAGTGGTATACGCCAAAATTAATGATCAGAAATGCATAGGCAAGTATTTCATTCATGTATTCTTTGTCAATAAGCAATAGGGTGTAATAGCCTACCCTATTATTATTATTATTATTATTATTATTATTATTATTATTATTATTATTAAAGTAGTTTAACCAGACCACTGAGCTGACCTTCAGCTCTCATAGGGCTGGCCAAATAGCCTACCCTAGAACCAACAATATCTCACACTTCGGTCACTCACGTATTTTACTACTAAATTACATATGAATTACCCTCTAACAGATAACAATAAACGGTAAAGTGCCGAAGAATATCAAACAAGCTAGCCAACACTAGATAGGCCTACTAGCCTATCCCAAAAGCAGGATGAGTCATCAGTCATTTCATCGATTTTCTTATCAATTATGTAGCTTAATATTCTCAACCAATTTTGTATATCATCGTTATTTGGGGTGTTTCTCACACATATACGGTGGTAAAATTCATCAACTACTTTTCCTCGACGGGCAAATATCTAAAAATAAAATCATGTGTCAAGAAACCGAAAGAGGCAACCATGCGAGCAGCTAACGCCTCTCCTTGACGTCTCACAAAACTAACAATATTCCTAATTAAACATGACATAATATTAATAACACTAAGTTTATCAAGGGTCAAAATATCTTTTCTCTCTTACCCGAGCTCCATCTTTGAGCATAGACGATACGCCGAGAGGTTTCGGAACGTGTAGAGCCATTTCTGTCAGTTGTTTTGGTGAAGTGCGGCAGAAAGAACAACGAGAGGAGGTGAGGCTAGTACCAATGATCTAGAGTGCTTCAAAGTCTGACGTCTGCTCACTATTCTTGGTAAGTTGTTGGATTTCGTTTAATTAATAACAATTACATAGTTTATATGAGCTTTAATAAAATATCAATAGTCATAAAATTACGATCTACATATATTTAATGGCAAGTTTCTTAAGAAATTCCGTTTGACTACTTGCAAGGTTTTAGTGCGATACAGGAATGGATTTACTTTTCTATTTTATTTTCAGAACAACTGAAATGCCACTTCTAGAAAGACACGATTTACAATTACAATTTATTATTTTAGTGCCGAGTCTCATAAAGTTACAAAAGGAAAGTCGATTTTGTGTAAAAGAAGATTTTCAGACATTAAAGTCTCATCTTAAATTAGTTTTAAGATATGTTCTGATATATAGGTTCCCTCATAGGTTTGACTTGTAATGGCATTTTAAATCATGTATGATTTAGACAAATAGACTTTTCTTTAATGTTGCCATTGAAACATTAATTATAAGTAGATTACTAATATCGTAATATAAAAAAAATCCGCTTGTCACTGCAAATAGCATATACATATTTTTGAGAAAGACTCAATAATGCTCAAAGGAAGCATTCCGTAATTGTAAATGGTAGAAATTTAGCGCCCCATCACGTTACTAGAAGTTTCTCGAATATTTTGCCCTGTAATAAAAACATTCATTTACCGGTGTGGTTCTACATTTTTTGTCCGTCATACATATAGCTATAATGCCATTGGCTCCCTTAGTAAAATGTAATTGTCTACATCATACATCAAAGAAACAAGGTAACCAATATCAAAGGTACCGGCTTGGGTCACAATTATTATGTAAGAGGAAGCAGACGGGTATCTTAAGCTGCGATCGCAGTAGTCATTCCAAAATCTCTAGAAAGAAAAAAACACCGAATATTTTGCAACTCACATTCTGTTATTTTGAATACAAGTTGCATATCGCAAAAATACATACTGTAAATCGATCATGGTAACCTTGATCTATCGCTAAGACCAGACTGTGTAAATTGTTTTATGAGTGTGTGTAGTCGGTGAATAAAAGTGAATATAAAAATGTGGCCGTTCATGTCAAAATGCATCATTAAGGACAGATCACCACGGGTCAATGGTAAGACTCGGAGACCGAAGGGCGCGGGGGGGGGGAAGAAGGGAAAAAGAAGCAAAGAGCAGAAACGGATATGAATGAACGGTAGAAAATTTCTTGAAATTTCTGGAAATGTAAAATAAGAAAATAAATAAATAAAAGTCTCCTGAAGGTTTCAGGGACCAAGAACTTGGCTAACCATTTTCTTGAACCTTTTAAGGAGAAAATCAAGAACCTAAGTGCCACTTTTATTGAAACGCCGAATCAGTTAAGCACTGAAACTGATACAAATGAGACTAACGAGACAGTGCAAATGCTTATGGTTTTATTAAGATTATTAAAAAGACTAAGAAAGCAAGCTGTGCATTCGATCCGATGCTAGTATCTGAATTTGTTGAAGTGTAAAATTTGTCATGCCTTGCCAACATGATAGTGAAAGTTATAAATGTCAGTATATCTGAGTGTAAATTCCCTATATCTGAGAAAGTGGCTATTGTTAAACTAGTTTTGAAATGTGCACTTTATTATGAAAATCTAAGTTCATGCAGGTCTGTTTCAAATCCATTATTTATGTCCAAAATGCTAGAGTATGTAATTCATGAACAATCAATTAGTCATCTGGAAAGGGTATATTCTACAGAGACTGCTGCATGCACTGTTGTAAACTGGAATTACTGGAGAAACCTTTGAGTATTTGGAAGACTACCAGTGTGACAGAAAATACTGTGCAGATTGGGAACTCATATACATCTTATAGAACACTTAGAAGAGGGAGTACCCCAAGGAAGTATATTAAGTCCAGTCCTGTTTTGCATTTACATGATTGGATTGTCTAAACGTACTGCAGGGACATTGGGATGGAGTTCAAGTTATTTATGGATGACACCAAATATAATTTTTCCATAAACATCGGAGATACGAATGAAAACCCAAACGTTGTCAGGAAAGAATAATAACTTGAGAAACCTTGCTGATTTTTGGGTAAGTATAAATAGTAATCCACTTCTGACTGCTGACAAAGTACGTGATTAAGGTGTAATTTTTCTCTCAGTGCTCAAGTCAAGTTTTGTTAAAAAAAAATATCTTGATGAGTTTTCTATAAAAAAAATTGTGATAAACTGTTATAAATAGAGTGGAACTGCAACTCTGTCATAATTTGCCTGAGATGCACTTATAAGGCTGCAGAATACTGTATATTAAATAAAGCGGCAAGCTGATGAAGGGTGCATTGCACCTCGGTACATGATTACCCCTGTAATGCTGGTGTTACACTACGTTGCTTATAATGACTAGCACAATGTACTCTGCATTTTTAGGCTTATTGTACTTGAGAAATATATATCCATCGTTAAAGCCATTTTGTTTCGTTAGTTTTGCTTTTATTGCAGTCATCTGTCGTCTGCTGGAAGAGTGCATACTGGTTTTACAACCTGGTGCAGCTTTTGATACAGCTATGTACGATTTGAGATACAATGGAATTGCTGATGAAGCCCTTGAGTATTTGGAAGACTTCTTGCTTGAAAGAAACTACTGAATACAGACTGGAAATTCATATCAATCTTATGAAACATTAAGATTAGAAGTGCCGTAAGGAAGGAAGTAAGTAAAATACTGGTTGGTAAATATACGATTACACTGATATATGTACTACAGAGAAACGAGACGAAGTTAAAATTATTTGCATATGGTGCCCAATTTTTAATCACCATCAACGACAGAGGATAAGAATGGACACTAGATTGTTCTTTCCAGCGCTGAGAATTGCATGGCATTTAAGCTACTAAAACTGAATTAAAATAAAACTGAACTTTTGACGGCGGAGAAGAAAAATATATTAAAGAAACTTGGTGAATATACAAAGTAATTACAGCTGTGTTCAGTACTCGATGTGCTTCCTGGACCAAACTTGTCTCCCGTTTTCAGATCTATGATGTTGTAAGGATTAATGGATATCATCTTGGAAATGTTGCTGTTATTTTAGAGTATATTATTGAGTTCTATTAAGAAACTTGTGATTAATTATGTTATTATTAGCATGGACTGCTGCAACTCCATCTATCATAATCTACCTAAAATACAAATTAGGATTCTGCAAAATACACTAAATTCAGGTGCAAGATTAATAATAGGTGTTGCAACTTGGGATAGGATTACCTACATATTAATTTGAATCGCACTGGTTGCCTTTTAAGGCTAGAATGATGTTTAAAATGTGTTAATAATAATCTTTAAATTATTGGTGATAATGGTGTTTAAAATGTGTACTAAGCTATTAAGACAGGTTATCCAAACTATTCAAGCTTTTCGTATACACAAGAAAGCCAAAGTGGCGTCTACACAAGATTAGCCGCAAATGATGTTATGCGTCAAGATGCAGCTCGAATTTTTGTTTTAGAGGCTTCATATATGCAGTCTCACGATTGTACATTTAGCTCCAAGTTGATACAAGTCTTCCAAGTAGAAATGATCGATTTTCTTACTTTGTCGGTGTCATGATATTGTGGATTTATCAATACATGTGAAGTACGCCACATGAATCTTCGCATGTCTCTGCATACGTATGTACAGTATATTATTATGACAAATAAATGTGAGTGTCTGGCAGGGTGCTGTCGGCGGAGTGGGTCTAGATAAGAAGCTCACTGCCTGTGCCTGTGTAGCTCCATCTAACAGTGTGACGTCATTTCGTATTTCTAAAGAAACTAAAGGAGTAGTAAATGCAACAAGATTCCTTATGGACAGCAGCCGAGTTCATGTGGCGATATGTTGGAAATTGAGACTTAATCAACTTTTCGCTTGTTAACATGGCTAGGTTCCTAAAATCAATTCGTTAGCCTTCGCAAAAATCGGCGTTATTCAGATTCTAGGGTAGTCCAAAGCTGTTTTTGAGACCTTACTTTAGATTACCAGCGTAAATTTCTCTCACCCTTCAAGTACCTGACTTTTCATATGACATTTTACACAATCTAAAATATTATAAAGATCTTTTTTAATTCTCTATCTCAACTTTGATGGTAATTTCTGTCACTGAAGCCTAGGCTAACTAGTATAGCTTTGTCAAATCTTTATGAATGTTTTGTTATCCGTTTAAGGAATTTTCTTTTAAGACGGATTCCTTGCTTGTATTCACTATCCTTACACTGTAACATTGTCTTGTATTCATAAGCCTTTTACTGTAAATCTTCATATAGGATGTTTCTTGGCATCTGAACTGTAGTCAGTACCTGACGACCAAGAATACAGCATACACACGTGTAGAAATAGAAACAAAATCAAACAAACAAAAAATGTAAATTTGATGCTTATTGTAACTTTAATGTGGTCTGCTTCTTTCTTAACTTGTTTTCAAATGCGTTTTTCAAAAAGAGAAAGCGGCTATCTTAGGGAGAAGAGCATTTTTTAGGCTCTCTGCAGAGAGAGCAAGAGGGAGGCAGTATGTGGTCCAGATTTTCACGAGATAACGAAAACAGTCTATATATATCTTTTGGATTTTTTCCGATTTTTTATTTATGTATTTTAATTTTTTTGGGTGGTGGTGGGGATTCATAAGTATGAATAGTAACAAAAATTGCAAGATAAATTTCAGCAGACGGCGCTATCGGAGCGATTTTTGAATTCTGTTTTATCAAGTTAAAATTGATACGCTTTAGGGTTAAATTGGGAATGCGCAATTTTTTCACTAGACATGTTGGAAGATCCCATTTTCAAACGGCCTAACAAAAAGTATTATTACCAAGTCACGTAGAATCTGACTCGGTACGGGCAAAAGGGCCCTCATTGACTCAGTGGGTGGCTTCCTGTCATTAATTTGGAATTACGTTAGGAATCTGTCTCGAAATTACTCACAGTTAAAGGTGGGTGAGGGTGGTTAATGGAAACTCCTTCTTCCACGCCCCCTGCCTTTATTTGCGTAAACAGGTATAATGGTGATATGGTAACCAAAGAATTAAGTTAAATCAGACGTGTAACTATATTTCTTTGAGGTAAAAAAAAAATGCCATTAAACAGTCAAACAGACGGACGAAAAAGTAGAGAAATTGTATTGCTCTCCAAAGTTGTTCGGTGAGGAAAAAAAAAAGCCATAAAAATTTGTTGGCAACGGCCTCTTTTCTATATCATCTAAGAGGGGAAAGGATGTTCTGAATGCTCTCATATAATTTTGACATCATTCAAAGAGAAAGGAGTAGTTATGGATCCAAACTCCTTTCTTTCTCGAGTAGTACCACCTGAGATGTTAAATCCTTTGCATTGCCATTTCATTTGGTATGTCCATGGCAATGCATTTCTAACTGACAGACTTTGCGATGAGGCAGTCTAATAAAATTTCATGGCTCCCAGTTGTATCACTAACTAACAATCTTATAGACTAAAGTGGGAGTTTAGGCTGAATATATAAGTGCTGGGAAATGTTCTTTGTTCTAAACAGTGCAGCTATAATGCTAAACATGACTCAGTTACGCAAAATTGTTTTTTAAGACTCTTCGGACTCCAGTGATAAGCTGGTGGACTCTGGTGATAAGATGGTATTTTTCAACGTGTGGCATAAGAGATTATGATAATAATAATAATAATAATAATAATTATATATTCGTTCAGCTTTGGCGCGCAAGTGGTTGAAGAATCACAACTACGAGAAGTCCAAAAACATCGACCATAAGAAAACAAGAATCAGTACTAAGAATTTGTACGATCAGACTCCAATATGATTAAAATTGTGAGACTGCTTGCACACACCAGCGGATTCAGGGGGCGGGGCGGCACCTGGGCACATGCCCGCCCCCCATCGTGAAAGTGATAAAATAATAACATTGAAGATTTAGATAATAATAACATAAATGAGAAATCTAAAAATGGGAAAAAATAAAAAAATCTCTCAGAACTAATAATAGATACTTCGGATATTAACCAATGAATTCTAAATAAAATGCATGCATTATCCCTTTGTCTCTCTTTAATTATTTCTATAGTATAGATATATATATGTATATACACATACAAATATATATATACATACATACACACACACACACACACACACACACACATACACACACAATAGGCACAATATTATATATATATATATATATATATATATATATATATATATATATATAATTGAAATTGTGGCTGCCCCACGCTCCCTCAGAAATTTTTCTGAATCCGCTAGTGCTTCAGCATGGATTTTCCGGTAATCATGGAGACAATTAAACGACACGTGCCATTAAGCCAAATATACGCCAGCACTGTGTAAATGATGGCAAAATATACACAGGCGCAGCTCACTTAAGGTCCTGAAAATGTCGCACGTAAAGAACGTTAGAGAATGTAAAGTTATAGCCAGCCGTGCCCGTAACCGTGGAAGAAAATGGATAAGCAAGAAACAGGCGAACGTGAAACAAGGGAAATGAGAAACTGAAGAGTGGAGAAAGTAAATACGGATATGAAGGTCGACGACACGAAGTAGTTCGAGATTTTAACGGAAATTTTACTAATTTATTGAGACTATGAAATTATTAAGGGGAAAAAAAGGCCTTGGAAATAGATTAATTAAAGACAAAAGATAAAATAATATGCAAAGATATCCGACGAATTGTGGTACTTACACCGTAAGTTTTGCATTGATAAAAGTATTAGCTCTATTATAAGTTATGTTTACGTCAACTAAATGAATAAATTAAGGAAGTGGGCGAAGACTTATAATTTCCATGCACTACCTGCATGTCCGAGAGCCTACGAGATGCGCAATTTACAGACTGAGAAAACTAACTAGAATTAAAGCATCAGAGAATTGTAATATCAGAGAAGAACCGAATTATCTTTAAGTCCCAGAGAATAAATTTAGATGTTCGGTGTGTGTAGTCCGCTGGGCGTAAGCCAAGGGGAAATACTGCGAGGCGTAAGTATTCGGAAAGAGTTATCATGGATGTTCTTAACGAAAATCAAAGTTGAGCAACGAAAGTACCTGTAATAAATTTCGAATGATAATGACTGCATTTAAAAACGAAAAGGAAAGAAAGTGGAAAAGTATATGAAGTACAATATTTTGAATAAATCTAGGTAGAGAACGTGAATGATCTGTAAATGGCTTGTACAGATGGCTTCATGAATTTCGTCGCACAACACGGCAATCTAAAGGGGACATCTGACAACTGTATCAGAAGCAATAAGCAAACAGCGCATTGTATAATATAGCCCCACAACGTGTACAGAAGGCAGGAAGTTACAGCACGGAGATAAACAGTTCTGGATACAAGTCCTAGAAAGTTTTCAAAAAGTTGCTATGACCTTTTTTTTAACACTTGGACATAAACTTCTGTCTAGGCTGTAGTGAATTCCTGTTGTCTTCCTAGACGAGATTAAAAACGAATGCCAGATTATTTTTTTCAAACAAACATAATGGTTTTAATCAACAATAGTGCAACTATTATAATTCAAGATTGTTCCTAAGCTTTTTCGAAAAGGGCTAAACATACCTCGTATACTTTATGAAAATAAGCTTCACATGGGCTTCAATTTTGGTGGATATTTATCTAATGGTTTACTTAGCGAAATTAAGAGATAATTGACAATGTGCTATATATATATATATATATATATATATATTATAAATGTTTGCTGTTCGACCTCTCTTCTTTGCCTCATAGTAGAATAGAATTAATCTTCTATTTAAAGCTAGGAAGAATATAGATTTCTCGCGTGAGAAAAACCAAGCGGGAAGCAGTTGTTTTCAAACTAAATTCGCCAACCGTCCAAGGGTGGGAATTTTAAACTCATAGAAGTCATAGAGGGGATACAGTTTTGCTGGGCCAGACCTTGATTATACTGTTCTTAAAACCCACTTTTCTGTGACCTGTGTACTGGCGAGTCTATTGTCATTTCAGGTCAGGCCCTGGGTAGGAGGAGTTTTGAAGCAAGCAGCCAGAAGCTGCCCTATCCTCGACAGGCTCTCAACTCAGCTACATAATAGCTACATATGATAGCACACGGACGCGTTCCGTGCTGTCCTCCAGGCACCCTTTGTCTCTCCACCTTTGTTCAACATGAGGGAGAAAATTGTTATTCCAAACGGACCAAGGAATCTTATAACTGATCACTGCATTAAGGCTCAACCAGCGGTAAGTCTGATTTTTGACAATTACTCCCAGTTCTCTTTCCTTCAACTGAAATCCCTATTTTCATTGCTCAACTTTTCTCTCTTACAGTCACTGACTAAGAAATCAGTACAAACATATCCCACTTATGAAGTCATCTATTAAGTACAATTATTGTTGGCTAGTGAAAGCAATTAACTATCCTCCATGGTGTTAAAAGTATTATTGTTGATATAAGAATCATCCTTCTTCTTAAGTAATGACGAGTGATAGCTTCTGTAGTACAAGACTGTTATCTGACGTCTTTTCCAGAAGTGTGTACGCCTGGGTCGAAACCAACTTCTTGGAGAAGGAGTCCGCACCATCAGTGCCAAGAAGCTCAATTCGACGCGTTCCTTCGCAGTCACTGCCTTACAAAGCATTTGGAGAGGCATATAAATCTGTTGCGTTCATTTCTATGTAGCACTGAGGTATTTGTCATACCTAGGGAATAATATTTATGAGCTGCTGTTAGCTCCTGCAAATAATCCATTTAATTTTATTTCTACTTTATTGAAACCAGGCTCGTAAGTTTGCTGAATTAATTCATGGGTCATGCAACCTGTTCCCTGTTAAACTAGTTTTAGCTGGCGACCAAATATACTCAGTATATTTGTCCTTAGAGTTTAATTTAGCCTTAATTGACAGAATTACGGGTCTTAGGTAAGCAAGTTGATAAAATCCAACTAATCATTAAATCCATTAGCCGAATGACCACGTAACAATATAAATTATTCTAATATGCATAAAAGTGTATTATGTCTATCATTTTTATAGATACTGAAAGTTATGTGAAAATAGGATGAGAGTCGTCTGATTTCTAACCTTTCCAGTTTTTACTTTAATTCTTACTCCCATTTTTTTTAGATCTCTGAACAGGTATCACAGCGTTTTTAAAGCAATGATACACGCCCCATCCGAAAACTTGCCTGATCCGATTGCATTAATTACCTTCCAGAATTTGCAAAGTATGTGACATTATTCAATCGCATGAAGTCTATAGAAAGTCATCATAAACAAAATACATACCTAATACATTATGAAGATAGCGATGCCTTCATTCTTATTTCGCTGGACAAAGTAAAAAGCTTCTGAGCAACTCACGAAACATGCTGAGAAAGATGTGATCATCCTGCAGCTCCGTTTGCCTCATTTTCATAAAAATGATAATAAGACCGGTTTGGACAGTCGCGGTCGCTGCAACAATACGGTAAAGTTACATAGTGAATATAGACGTAAGTATATTACTTCACGATAAAAATAATATTGCTCTGGTATATTTTCTAATAAGTTTTGCGTTATTCATTCTACGAAACAAGGTTAAAATTTAGCTTTTATACTCGCAGATAAATATTTAAATGTGTGCTCCTTCTTCTTGTGGTCAAACGGTGTTCCATGATCTCGAAGGGGCTGTAAGCACAAAACAGATGAAGCAAGAAACTCGGATTTTACGGCTTGATACTAGCTTCTGTATGAATGGGGTTGGAAGTAGCATCAAATACAATGTAGAATTTTTCCCATATTAATTTTACCTTTAAAGGCAATTCAAGCTCATTTAGCTGACAGTTATCTGGAAAAAGGAACAAAAAATAAAAACTTTTCTATGTCAACATCTACCTGTCAGAGCCATTAACAGGTATAATCCTGCTGCTAAGTAACCAACACCTTCTAGCCACGTAAAATAAGTCTAATCCTTCGGGCCAGCCCTAGGAGAGCTGTTAATCAGCTCAGTGGTCTGGTAAAACTAAGGTACACAACTTTTGTATGCTTTTAGAGAATGTGGTCACTAGCAAATAGAAAATAAGTTCATTAATAGGTGTAAAAAGTAAGCTATACAGGTAAGTGATCCGAAAGGAAGAAAGACGGTATTGAAGAGCATATGTAGGGGGAGAGGCTAAGGAGAGCTATTGTTAACGTATTGTGATCAGCCTCGCTGCTGGTGCGATTATGCAATCTTGGAGATAGCAGACAAGATGGCCTTTATGGTTAAATTTACATATCTGGAGCACAGTCATTACTAGGTCATTTCATTTGTTCCGTTTCAGTGCCTCAATAGGGCCTGTTAGTGACTTTATTTATTGGACAAGATTATCATTGTTTTCTCTTACATTCTAAAAATGGTTGATTCATAACGTCTCTCTCTCTCTCTCTCTCTCTCTCTCTCTCTCTCTCTCTCTCTCTCTCTCTCTCTCTCTCTCTCTCTCTCTCTCTCTATATATATATATATATATATATATATATATATATAGAGATATTCAGTTACGCCACAGGAAAAATGTTAGGAGCACAGCGCTGTAAAGAGCTAACACATTTTGAGGTACTGTACCTAAAATGTGCCAGCAACACGAAAGCGCTTGGTACTCCCTTTTATTTTTTCCTGTGGCCTTGGCTGAATATATTGTCACACGCTATTTTGTGTCATATATATATATATCTATCTATATATATATATATATATATGAGTATATATATATATATATATATATATATATATATATACATACAATATTAATATATATGGGAAAGTCAAACGATGAACCTCCATTTTGCTAATTCCAACCGCTTTTGAACACGATTTTAACTAAATAATTCTGTTAAAACTTGATTTCAAAAGGATTCTAGTGGAAACAGAATCCAAAAATATTATGGTGCTTAAACGCTCGCTTTTTTTTAGTTCATTTCATCATGGCGTGATTAATCTTTTTATTAAAGCTCCTAGACATTAAATTCCATATAGGTAAAAATTAGCCTTAGGTCCTCCTCTGTGCATGGAAAACTTCTACCTGACCTTGCCTGACAACCATGCATAAAAACTTTAGTAAGAGTTCCTGTGCAAAACACACTCAAGACTGAGCTAACTTTCCCTATAGGGTGTAGGTAGGCTGATTAAATGACAGTCGAATTCCAAGTGCATCGAGTTCATTAAGAATTGTTTTTCTTGTAAGGCTTCCAAGTTGGTGGATTGTAGCGCGCTTTGAAATGATACAAAATAATCTATGCTGAGAATTTTCAAAAGGTGTTTATAGACCGTAGAAAAATAGTTTAGATATAAAATAATTTGTATTTTACACATGATTTCAATAATGTTTTCATAACCTTCTTCCACTTGGAGATGACTTAGCTGTTCTGAAGCAGCCAGACTCAAAAATGAATTGTTGAAATAGCAAGAACCGGTTGTTTACGCAGTACCTCGGTTAAAAAATCAGATTTTTACCTGAAAGGACACAGAATGCCTAAGCTGTTACTTTATTTCCGCAAACTCTACCAACTGCGTAATCTGCTTTTATGATAAAGGTCCTAAAACTATTATTACATAGCCTGCATTATTGTTCCACTTGAAAACAATTAGCATTTGTACCTTGATTTTGTTTTTAACTTTGATAAGTGCTCAGACTAATGAAAGACTAAAACGTAATTTATTTTTTATTCATCAAAAAGAATATTAAAGAAATTAGAAAGGTCAACCAAACTTAATTTGCTACAATGTAAGTTTGAAAGGCCGAATTACAGGTCAGCCTATGAAATAAAACAATGATACGATGAGCTTTATGTATGTACCTCCTGGTACTGAATTGCAAGATGTACTAAAACCAGCAAATTATAAGAACTGAAGAAAATGCTTTGATATGGTTCTGAAACATCATTTCACTCTGAGTATACGAAACTGAAGAGGTATGAAATTATAGCCATTTCTTTTGGACCATTGTAATCATTGCATATTTGTAACTATGTTACTGTTATAAGAAAGAGGTTGTGATAGCCTTGTAGGGAATCCTTATGACACCAAAATGATTGCAGATCAGTGTTTAAGCCTGGTATTAATAATACCTGTGACATATGACCAGGACTGATTTTTGTCAATTTGTGTTTGAGATTTCCTGACGAAGAACCTAGATTCAGACTGCTATTTGAGGTTAGAAACTGAAGGAAATATGATTAAGAAGCAAACAGTGGATCATGCATAAGAAATTTTCCTTCTTAATTGACATTTTCAAAGCCCTTTTTGCATGGATACCAAGTTTCTGCAACAGAACTTTGAAGTCCAGAATAATCGAGAGGCAACAGTGTCCGTCGAGAGCAGCTAGATAGATGGCAAAGATTTACATAGCCCTGCAGACCACAGTGTCGAATTGTACCTATGGCGTTAATGGCTAGTGGCAGGTACAGTAAATTTTAAAATTGTATAAAATGATTGTGACTATTGAATATTGGCTGTTATAATCAGGTTGTTAAAACTCAGGCTATTAATAAGATTATTATTTATTGAAGCTTATATGGGATGACAGGTTGGAGATGACAACTTTTTAGCATAATGTCAAATTTGGCCTTAATCAGTTTGACTGGCCGGAGTAGAGATATGCCAATGACGCAACTTTCTCTTTAGTTATATTTAACGTTAATTGGTGAGGAAGTAAAACAATGTAGCACACTGTGTCAATTTATGCTGGAAGTAACTTCAGATGAATTCCAGATGATGAAAGTCAAGAATAAAATGTTGGACTGGTAATTTTATGAGGCCGATAGGACGGTCGGCTGGATTCATTACCTGGTATTTTAAGCCTTATTTGCATCTCAAGCCATCTCCAATCCCTTAGATGGCGGAAAATGTCGAAATAGTCGCAGCGTGAAACCTACAGCAGATGAAATCAGATTAAACCGCTGGCGTAACAGAGACGTTTATTGCAGTTAGTATAGTTAGTACCGATTGGGAGTGTTTTAACCAGTAGCCAGGCAAGCCTGTAGAAGTCCAAAATAACATGTTCAGTGGGTAGGCACCATCAAACAGTTCAGGATAGTTTATGAAATAGCCTTGAAAATGATTAGTAGTCGAGACAAACCATATTATTTAGAATAGTAACTTCGAACCTGTAGCCCTCTGGCCATAAGGAGTCTGCTGTTTCCAGATTAAAACTAGGCAGGTCCAACCGACAACAGAACTATGGCTGAAGGGGCTAATCTTTAAAGGATTTAAGGAGTTTTGAAACTGAATGGAAATGAGTAGGTAATCATCCAAGGTGTTGGCTGAGGTATGGATGAACTGGGGTCAGGAACGGAAAGTGTTGCAGAAAATCCAAGAATAAGGCCAATTAAATGTAGGTTTTTTTTTGCAATGTACAATTGAATTTGTTTGAAATTGATTAGAGAGACCTTTTCCCCTGCCCCAACATTTTGGGTTGACTAATTAACAAATGTAAAGTAACAGGGTATAAGTTTTCAAGAAAATACAACTCAGTGTCTCAGGTCCTGACCTTAACAAGAAACATGCAAGTATTGGAAAATTTATAGACATTTTTCCAACATTCAACATACCTTAACTGGATTAACAAAAAGATTTCTTAGTGGAACATATGGTGGGAAAAGGACCCAGCCTACCCCTAATGGTATAGTATTTGAAGGGAATAATTTTATTTAACCTGGGGAACTAGGTGGAGTGCAAGCTTTCTGATTTGCTGTGACTCATACAAGGCTACCCTTAAATAGTGATATTCTTATAAAAGATGAACCCAGTTTAAAACAAGCCTTGTTTTGATTTGAAGTTCAAGGGACAAAGAACGAAGGTTTTTTAAAGAAATAACAGTAATGGGAATACTGAGAAAAGAGGCTAGATTTTTATGAAAAAGAAAATAAAATTAAGTTGTTGGGCAAGATCCTCACTTATATGCCATGCTAAAGTATTTAAATGTACTGTTTATCTTAAAAGATTAAGAAACATCCTTCTTAGCCTAACCTTCGAAAGATTAAATTTGATTTTGGATATGGTAGGCCTGCAGTTCCAATTGACTTTTGATGATGAACTGGTGCTTTTGGTTCTTTGAGCTGCAAAACTGTTGCATGTGGCACATTTATATCCGTGAAGCACGCACGAGTAAATAAGTACCGTAAACCGTTGCTAGAGCATTTGGGATTAGTGCCAGAGAACAAACAATAATGGCAACACCATAAACATGAACTGGGAAAAGAGAAACATACCGCCATTACATTGTACTGATATTACGCCTAAGTGACAGCCAAAAGAGAGAAGAGTTAAGAACTGTTTAGCTCCAGAAATGCACTTCTAAATTACTTACAAGAAGACCTGCAGAATTTTGACAACAACTGGATTGGGAAACAGTAAGCCCCGATATAAGGTCAGAAACAAATTCTTGAAAGTTATCTGAAGACTTGAAAAATGTCTATTTTCTTTTCCTGGAATACTAGACAGAGAGGGGGCTCCAGTTTTGACACATTTTGCAATGCCAGTGGATAGCATATTGTTGTGATAGCTAGATTAAAAAAAACAATTTAATGGTGACAAAGACAAGAGTAGTGCCCATGGAATTAATGGTTTTAAAACTTGAGGGGTGCTGTTAATCAGCAATCACAAGAACTACTGGAGAGGTATTAAAGATTCACATTGAGAAGGATGAGTTTTTAACTGTTCATAGTAATGAATTTATAAAAACTAATTACAGTAAAAGCTATTGATCCATGAATTGGCAAAAGTTGACCAAGTAAGTACATTTTCAGGTTTTTTAAACTGCTGAACAACTTTTCATGAATGGCATTTCATATTTGGGTGTGCCATAATGAAAATAAGGGCTTACTGCTCAAGCCCAGGCAATTAGATCAGTTGGATATAGTAAACCAGTAACATTTTACAAGTTTTCCTTATTGAGTTATCCATGGAAATTTAGTTTACATGATTATGATGAATTTTATGCTCAATTTTGTTGAAGGAGTTATTTTACCTGATAATTGTTCAACTTTTAAGAATAATCAGGAGTGATGTCTTGGCTGAATTGAGTGTTTACAGTTGTTTTTTGCAAGAACATAGCCACACCTGTTATGTGGAGTTTCCGAAGTGATGCATTGAAATTTCCAGGGTAGTTAAACTCTCCTCTCAGGTGTGGAAACCCCTTCTTGTCTGTAAACACATAACGCATTTTTGAGTTGGGGGAAAGCGAGTGAACTATCTTGGTGCTGTCATTAAAAATGATGGTTTCATAAAAAGAATGAACAATCAATGGCACATGAGAAGTGGGGTGCTTGGACAGTGTCTGTGGGATTCTGCATCATTTTGCTTTCTTTTTCTGTAGGTAGGACCTCATTTCTGATTGCAATGTGAGGAACTTGCTCCAGCTTGGTCCCCTTCAGAGTTCAGAAACAGACCTGGGGCTGAGGAGAAAATCTGGACCAGTCTTTGACATCACAAGTCTTTTTCATTCCTGAACCTCCCACCTCTTTGGAGAGAAGGCTGCTCCTTCCACACTTGCCCTTCTGTTCAGCCCAAGAGAGTCCAAGCCAGAAAGTGGGTGATCAGCACTTGCCTGCAACCTAGTAAGAAGACAGGGGAAGTTCGCATGGTGGCATCTGCCCCCTCTCATTCCAAAAGCATGCATCAGAACGTGATACAACTGAGCTTGAGGAAGAGTGGCCTTCCCCTGGTATTCTGGGGAGCATCCTTTGCTTGCTTTTGCCCTGGAAGAGCAAGTCTTGACTAAGTCTGGATTTCATAGGTTGCTGCACCTGCCAAAAGAGTTCATCCCTGTGAACCTTCTGAGAGAGTCCTCAGACCTAGTGGAAATGTTCCTTTGGTGCACTGACCAACAGGTTGTGCCTGTTGACCTCTTACTTTGCCCTGAAAGTTTTCCTGAAAATTACCTAAGAACACGCAACCGTCGACCAACCTGGAATAAGGCAAAGCTGTGATGTCCAGATCCATCCTCCTCTTCTCTTCCTCTTTCCTCCTCCTCCTTTGGGGGAAGGAGCTCCCTCCTCCTCTTTCTTCCTCCTCCTCCTTCCTTTCCAGACCTCCTCCCTTCTTTCTCCCCTCCTCCTGTTCTTTTCCTCCTCCTCCACTTCCCCTTCCTAAAGTCCATCTTCTTCGAACACTCACTAGAGATCCAGCTGGACTTACAATGAGTGCTTCCTTACGAGAAGAAGAAAAGCTGAAAGAGACTTTGTATTTTTACAGATCATGTTGACATTTTTGAATTTATTAATTTTATTTTTTTCTTTCCACGTGATTTCCCTTCTCTTTCTGTATTTCACTGAAGTTACCTTGCTGTTAAATCAAATTGGAACACCATATTTTTGAGGGTTGAATTTCATAGAAGAACCACTGCAACTGGAGTGTTCCATAGAAGAATAAGGTTCATCTTAATACAGGAAGAGCAGCAAACAATTTAGTGGAGACTGTCCTGTTGTAGTAGGGTTGACATGGGGGGTTGCTTGAAAGATGGACTTGGAATGTTGTGATATCCAAATGACTACTCTGACAGACATCACTTTCTTGGCTTGTTGTTCCTGATTGTAAAAAAGGGTCTCCTGCAGATAGGGAGCTAACCTCCAACAGGTTGCTGTTGTACAAAACCTGTGGGTGCTGTGACAGTTGCATGCACAGCACCTTGTTAAGTCCTGGTTTGTCTCAAGTTACCTCCTCAGTGCGCAGTGGTACACAGACTTGGCCTCACTTCCCTTGTCTTTTACTAGTTTGGCATTTGCAGATCATAGGTAGTCTTGCAGGAGTGATGACTGAAGCATGGAATTTAGTTCCATTCACAGGTCATCCTCTTGGTGAAAAAGAAGCAAAGTAATTGTTGTGACGGATCATGCATCTTGTTCCTTGAGTGATCACATGGACAGGCTTGCATTTTGTCCTGTCTTTTGTGAGAGTGATCATTGGCTTTAATTGAACAGAGAGGGCATCCTTGCCCTCCCCCACCAGTTAATCACAGCAGGCAGAGTTGGAACGGAGCTTTTGAGCAATCATTGAGTTCATACATGAGAGCAGTGATATTATACAGTATAAAGCCTTTGATGGTTTGATCCTCGAGGAACATGCTTGCCAACTTTATTTACTAATGTCTCATCTGAGAATGAGAAACAAAGTTCCTGGGAGTTTAGAGCAAAGTCTTTCATACCACTTTATTTTTTCCAACCTTTATTTTTTACTTATCACTGAGAAGAAGCAAATGTAACTCATCAACTTTCTTTCCTTAAAGACAGTCCAAAGCATCGAAACTGGATTTACTCTTTCAAAGTGGTAAGGAAGGGGTGACAGGGGAGAAAAGATGCAACAGTCTAAGGTTGATCCACTTGAGGTCGCAAAACCAGTTAGCAAGAAATTTAGCTAAGGCTTCTAGGGCTAAATCCCTGTGTGTCAGGTCAAGAGGGGCCTCCCTCAGTGAAACCAAGGCAAGGAGCACAGACTTCTTCCTCTAGAAAGCAAGAGACTTGCCAGCCCTTTTGTAACCCCCCCTCCAGCCCTGGAAAGAAAGGGAAGTAAGAGGAAGAAGGGAGGGGGAGGCTGAGGTTGGTAGTCCCTCTCACCAGCTGCCATTGGGTGGTGTGGCAGAGATGGCTATAAATTATTGGGATAGCCCCAAGATTTCCTACAGGGATGTATGTATTTTCATATTTTAAAGATATTTATAGTACTGCTTTTCATTTATTAATCCAGTAATACCTGGATGTTACAAACCCGAGGTCCTGTTGGCAGAGGTGAAGGGGATGTTGGAAAAGAACATTGTCACACGTCATTTTTTGACCCATGAGGGGTTTTAGAGAGCCTCTTCCTGTTGGAGAAGGCAGCTGAGAGAGACAGTGTCACCGAGAGATTCTTCTCCATTGAATCAGCATTATTTATCAGTTTGGAGACAGATGAAAACACATGAGAGAGAGAGAGAGAGAGAGAGAAGAGTTGACTTCATACTTCCTGTGCATCTGAAAATTGCCCTACCCCAAGTAAATATCCTTCCATTATCCCCAGAAATTATTCTTTGTTTGGAGAGAAGGTGAGAGAGAAAGTCTGTGAGAGATTGGCAACAGCCCCGTCAGGTATTTGTGCAGTTGTTAACCATGGTGGTGGGTTTGGGCCCATTTGCAATTGGCTAGTTCAAGATGCAAACAGAATGGTCCTTGTTTGATTCAGTGAGGCAGGATGCTTCTATGGGCTATGGGTCTAAAGGACACATATTTTCAGGTGCCTGTCCATCATTATGTAAGTACCTCTGCTTTGTCTGTAACAGGACTTAACCAGTTAAATCTCTGTGCTTTGGGTTAGCAACTGTCCCTCAGGCATTCACAAGACTGCTAAACCTTAGTGTTAAATCAAGAAAATTGTCCTTTGAATGGCACATGTATATGCTTATTTTTTTTGAAGGATTGGCTGATTTCTGGTAATCCTTTGAGTCCCACTATTAACAAGACAGAGACTGAATAATAATTTTGTAATAATAATAATAATAATGAGATTCTTGGAAGGAGTAATAATAATCTGGCATGAAATATAATACATGGCAGCAGCAAGCATTTTTCCTTTGGACTCTTATTTCAGCAGGTTCAGGGAAACCCAGCACATTTTTTTGTGAAGAATTTGTTTACTTGTACCATTACTTGGTAAACAGTCACCTGTCATCCCTTGAGAAGTTAATCTTGCTTAGTCCTGCATTTGCTGCAGTGGCAACCTGGTGACTTGGTACACCTTCAGACAATGCTTCCCTGTGCATGTATTTATAAATGGGGTCCTGGATTTGCTTGCTCTTGAGACAGGAACCTCCTTGTGAGAGTTTTGTTTTATTCCACCTCTTGGGATGGTCAGTGGGATTAATCATGATTGGTGAGTGAGTGCTCCAGATGTATGGACAAAGAATGAACCTCATTTGCACTTCAGTGTTTTGTAAATGCAAGCATTCCAAGAGCATGTGATGGGTTACACTGTAGTGTTGATGAGCATCAACATGACCTTAGTGCATTTGTAAGTCGTTGGGAAGGGGACAATCTATCCTATGGTCTGTCAGTCCCAACAGGTGGACGAATGGGTGGCTGCCACTCTGTTGAACTGTCAGTCAGGTATATACTGGGCAGAAGGGTTATTTCAATATGACCAGCTGGAGCTGCCAATAGAGAGTGGTCTGTACACAATTTATACATTGTCAGGGTAAAGCTTATGGGAAATTTATATGTGAAACAACCTCATTTCCTGATCTTTGTTAAATGGGAAGCTCTTGGGGTTCTGATCTATTGACTCTTGGTCGAGTTGCCTGGAGAGATTCCCCTGTGGCTCAACCTCCTTTGTCAGCCACACTTTCAGAGGTATCATGGGGGAATCCCCTACTCATTCACTGACCACTGGTTGATTACCTTTTACCAAGTTTCAGTGACTGATCAAAGCTTGCACTGAGGAATACTCTTAAATAAAAGGCTCTGGTATATATATCTAGGAAAAATACAAATTAATGTCCTTGAAAAATGTTCTCATTGTTTACCTGCTAGCATGTGAAGTAGTTCTAAAACAGACGTAATAAGGAAGCTGCAAAACATAGACATTTTATTGAGTTGTACTTAGTCGATACTGTAAAACATTGCTTGTGTCTGAAAAGCATGCTCAAGAACCTAGAGAAGTATGCATAATCTTGAAGGATTTTAAAACGGGTTTCAGACTTGTACTAATTGGTTAAGGGAGGGAGAGAAATTTTTTAGAATAAATTTTTGTCAAAATTTATTTCTTATTGAAGGGTAATGTCTTATTAACTCAAAAAATTAGAGGACTTTAATTTCATTTAACAGTTATGCTTGTCAGGAGGGCAATTGCATTAGTATCATTGGCATTATATGTATTTTGATGTTGAAGTTTTTATTAGCATTTTTAGAAGTACAAACTTATTGAAAATTTCCTTTAGTCTCATTTTTCATTCTCATCCACTAGTATCTTCCTATTTGCTAGCTTTTTAAAATTAATCTTATGCCAGTCATATCTTTTTTAAGAACAAATTTATCTACAGAGAATTTAGAGAATTGGATTTTGTTAAACTTCTGGTACTTGTTTGTTATAATGATTTAGTATTGGTCAGGGGTATGGATGCAGTAGCTTAATGTATGAAACAGCAAAAATATTGTTTACAGGTCTTGAGAGGGAATCAGTAAGATCTTAGTTCAGTATAAGATTCTTTCTCATGTATCGCCTTTAGTAGCTGCTGTAACCTGTCGAAAGTGGCTATGTCTCATCTAGACCCTGGCTCAGAGATGCCGTACAGCAAACTCCAGGGAAACCTTGGTGGTCAGGAAAAGGAAGGATACCAGCACTTTCTTGTTTTTTCTAATCTAAATGGCTGATTCAATGATGTAAATTTTTTACAAGATCACTGGGTATGCCATTGTTAACATTATGATAAACTTTTCATTAGTAAAATGTACTAGATTATAATTGCAATAAAATGCTTAAAAACCATTAGCTACTAAATATCTGTTTGTTCATGAGACTTACCTGTCAGATATATATATAGCTGTATTCTCCGAAGTCCGACAGAATTTAAAAAAACTCATGGCACACGCAGTGGGGCCAGGTGGTTAGTACCCATTCCCGCCGCTGGGAGGCGGGTATCAGGAACCATTCCCGTTTTCTATTCAGATTTTCTCTGTCGCCGGTACTGTCAACATCTGTTTTCAGTACCTCCGTCTTTGGATTTCGGATAAAACTTTATTTTCACTTGAGTATTCTATTTGACTTTTGGTTTTATGATCTTTGGATTGTGAATTGGCATACGCTTAGTGGAACGTTTTGGATTTGGCTTTGATTGCTCCTTGGATGATGTCTGATCTCTAGTTCTGCTAGCTTCAGAGTTTGTGAATGAGACTGGAAGTGAGGCTACGATAATTTCGTAGATCCTCACACTATGCATGGGTTGTAATGAGGTTTGTATTAAATGATCGCTGCAAGGAGTGTGAGACTTGCTACTGATGCAAGTTGGAAGGACTTTGTTGCCTATGTGAAAAGCTGAGTTTAGGCTCTGGAGGTCTTCCTCCAGGGTATTATCTATTCAGGATATTTATGGTTCACCTGTTGAGCCAGTCCTGTAAAGAAGAAACAAATAAGACTAACTAATTGTGGTGGTGAAACTTTACCCTAATTTGTGAAGAGGATATGCTCCAATAAAGTTATCGTTGGAACGTTAAAAGAATAAGCTAACAAAATCAAACTCTTCAAAGTTATTAAAGTGAGTGATGTTGTGATCCCCTGTGTTGTGGAGATCAGATCGCCATATAATGCCTCTAGGCCTAGACCTCTGTCGGACTCCCAGGACGGGAGTGGGCAATGGCTGCCTCAAGAGGGCTAGTACCCCCACCGACAAACGCCCTTCGGCATGACCTGTTGACGCTTCCCAGGCTGCCAAGTAAACGCACGCAAAGATTGCCTACTTCCCCCGATTCGGTATCCCGCGTCAGATTGGCCCCATAAGTCAGGTGAGGAGATGACCTCGTCCTTTTCTTAAAACTCTTGAATAGGTTTTATCTCCCAAGCCGCAAGAGGACCACGGACGTCACTCCCTAACGATGTGCCTTTTGGCGAGCCTTCGCTCAGAGGCTGTTGACGCTTCCCTGAGACTTCTGCCAGGTCCCCTCGCCCCTCGTTCACAATGTATTGACTGGGGGTCTTCTCCCTCTCGAAGCTGCCCTCCATGCAGGAGCTGGAACGGCCCAGCCGATGCGCCATCGTTAGAGAAGTGCAGAGAAGAGACGCCCCCTTCCCTATCCTGGTCGCTTCCCGCTAGTTGCTCAGCGTTTTACGTGCTGGCGGAGGACCATTCTGACCGCCAGCGTGACGCCCGCAAGCAGCTATCCTGGCGCTTCTCATGCTAGCTGCTGGCGCTTCAGACTAAGCCGCTTCTCGCTGCCGTGTAGGGCGCCTTGCGGCTGGACTGGCGGTCCACTTGACGCCATCAGGCGCCTCCTTTGCTGCTCGTCAGGACACCTCGCCTTCAGTTCGCAAAGACGCTCGGCTGGACCATCTTGCTGGCGATCATGGCGCCTGACGCTCCGCAAGCAGCTATCCTGGACGCTCTGTAGCTGATCGTCAGGAGACGCTCGTCAGGATTCTGCGTCAGGACGCTCGTCTGAGACTCTCGGACGATTCTTCTGGTTCAACGTGACGCCTCTCGAGCACCAAAGACTTCGGGAAGCAGTCCCATCATGCGTTGGCACTGCAAGGACTTCGTCCTTCAGGTTCTTGGGAAATGCCTTGAAGAAGGGAGAAGCTTTTTTGAGTCGGAGCCTGCAGA